>NC_134234.1:148619726-148922756 GCF_965152275.1 Natator depressus
AATCAAGTTACCCCAAAACTGTATGGAGGGCTGGGTAGGGAGGGCTGTGCCTCCTCAAACCCTAACCCTATCGGCCCCGTCCCACTTCCCGCCCCGACTGCCCCCCTCAGAACAGCCGACCCATCCAACCGCCCACGCCCAACTCCTTGTCCCCTGACCACCCCCTCCTGGGACTTCCTGCCCCCCGGGACTCCACCCCCATCCAACTCCCCCTGCTCCCTGACTGCCCTGACCCCTATCCACACCCCCGCCCCCTCACAGGCCCCCCGGGACCCCACCCCATCCAATCCCCCCCCCCCAAAGCCCATTTCAGAATACGGCCCTGCGAATATGGGCGGAGGACACAGGAGGAGGCAGGGGCAGCTGTGCAGCCGGAGAGAAGCGGCGGTTTCCCCTTCAAAGCGCCGCTTCTCTCTGGCCAGCTGCGCGTCCGCCCAGCGCTTCTCCTGAGTCCTCCGCCCATGTTCACCACGCTCCTGCCACGCGCACCTCCCGCCTGCTCCCCTGAGGCTACAGGTGAGCCTCCCTCCCTGCTCTCTCCTGCCCCCGCAGTGCAGCCCCCTCCCGCGCTGGTGGCACAGCGAGCTGAGGCTGTGGGGGAGAGGGGACAGCAGGGGAGGGGCCGGGGGCTAGCCCCCCTGGCCAGGAGCTCAAGGGCCGGGCAGGAGGGTCCCTCGGGCCGGATGTGGCCCGTAGTTTGCCCAACTCTATTCTAGCACAAGGGTTTAAAAGAAGCGTGATGCACCACTGCCTTGATTCTTTCCCCCATGATCCAAGCCCTTTGGTAGATAGGACTCCATAGTAGAGGGGAAAGATGGATAGGGAGTAGGAATATGCAGAATCCATCTCAAAGAACCTCAGTTACAAGCAAGAAACTCATTTCTTCCTTCAGGTGTCCTCTACATATACCCACACATGGGGTAGATTAATAGGCAGTCTCTGACCCAGGATGGTGGGACCTGGTGTTCTAGTTAAACAAGGAATGCAGGACTCTCCTGCCAATCTATGCATCTGGTCTAGATGCCAAGTCTAAAGAATAATGTTTAGTAAAAGTGTGAACAGAATACCAGGTTGCTGCTCTACATATCTCTATCAGAGGAATATGACTAGAGAAAGCCATGCAAGCTGACTTGGATCTAGCTGCATAAGTTCTGATGCCTCAAGGAATGGATTTATGAGCTTCAAAAATATATAGCCTTGAAGACTGTCTAAATTGGTTAGTTATGTCTAAATAAAAAGATAAATGTTCTCCTCAGATCAAATGGGTATAATTTAGCTTCCCCACCATGAGTACAGGGTTTGGAGAAAAAAACATGGTAAAATTACAGATTGATTTATGGGAAAATCAGAGACTATTTTTGGTAACAACTTGGGATGAGTGCAAAAAACCTCTTTATCCTTATGAAACACAGTCAATGATAAAAAGAAAAGGAGTACTTGTGGCACCTTAGAGACTAACCAATTTATTTGAGCATAAGCTTTCGTGAGCTACAGCTCACTTCATCGGATGCATACTGTGGAAAGTGTAGAAGATCTTTTATACACACAAAGCATGAAAAAATACCTCCCCCAACCCCACTCTCCTGCTGGTAATAGCTTATCTAAAGTGATCACTCTCCTTACAATGTGTATGATAATCAAGGTGGGCCATTTCCAGCACAAATCCAGGGTTTAACAAGAACGTCTGAGGAGGGGGGGGGGGTAGGAAAAAACAAGGGGAAATAGGTTACCTTGCATAATGACTTAGCCACTCCCAGTCTCTATTCAAGCCTAAGTTAATTGTATCCAATTTGCAAATGAATTCCAATTCAACAGTTTCTCGCTGGAGTCTGGATTTGAAGTTTTTTTGTTGTAATATCGCAACTTTCATGTCTGTAATCGCGTGACCAGAGAGATTGAAGTGTTCTCCAACTGGTTTATGAATGTTATAATTCTTGACATCTGATTTGTGTCCATTTATTCTTTTACGTAGAGACTGTCCAGTTTGACCAATGTACATGGCAGAGGGGCATTGCTGGCACATGATGGCATATATCACATTGGTGGATGTGCAGGTGAACGAGCCTCTGATAGTGTGGCTGATGTTATTAGGCCCTGTGATGGTGTCCCCTGAATAGATATGTGGGCACAGTTGGCAACGGGCTTTGTTGCAAGGATAGGTTCCTGGATTAGTGGTTCTGTTGTGTGGTATGTGGTTGCTGGTGAGTAACTGATTCAGGTTGGGGGGCTGTCTGTAGGCAAGGACTGGCCTATCTCCCAAGATTTGTGAGAGTGTTGGGTCATCCTTCAGGATAGGTTGTAGATCCTTAACAATGCGTTGGAGGGGTTTTAGTTGGGGGCTGAAGGTGACGGCTAGTGGTGTTCTGTTATTTTCTTTGTTAGGCCTGTCCTGTAGTAGGTGACTTCTGGGAACTCTTCTGGCTCTATCAATCTGTTTCTTCACTTCCGCAGGTGGGTATTGTAGTTGTAAGAATGCTTGATAGAGATCTTGTAGGTATTTGTCTCTGTCTGAGGGGTTGGAGCAAATGCGGTTGTATCGCACAGCTTGGCTTTAGACGATGGATCGTGTGGTGTGGTCAGGGTGAAAGCTGGAGGCATGTAGGTAGGAATAGCGGTCAGTAGGTTGACATCGTCTTCCTTTCCAAATGCAAACAGATGGACATCGTACCAAAAGGACTGAAGGTAAAAAATCCATTACAATCTACATACCACACAGACTATGCTGACAGCTTGTGCCACACGCTCTCAAAGAAACTGCGGAATCACCTGATCAACATCCTCTACAGCAAACAGGGAAAGATTAAGAATGAGCTCTCAAAAATGGATACTCTCATAAAAAACCAACCTTTCACACAAACTTCCTCGTGGCTGGACTTTACTAAAACTAGACAAGCCATTTACAACACACACTTTGCTTCTCTACAAAAGAAAAAGGACACTAAACTTTCTAAACTACTACATGCCACAAGGGGCCACAGCAATGGTTCCCTCAACCCACCCAGCAATATTGTTAACCTATCCAACTATACTCTCAGCCCAGCAGAAGCAGCTGTCCTATCTCGGGGCCTCTCCTTCTGCCCCTCCACCCCCACGAACATGATACAGTTCTGTGGTGACCTAGAATCCTATTTTCGACGTCTCCGACTCAAGGAATATTTCCAACACACCTCTGAACAACATACTAATCCACAGAGACCTCCCTACCAATACTACAAAAAGAAGGATTCTGGGTGGACTCCTCCTGAAGGTCGAAACAGCAGACTGGACTTCTACATAGAGTGCTTCCGCCGACGTGCACGGGCTGAAATTGTGGAAAAGCAGCATCACTTGCCCCATAACCTCAGCCGTGTGGAACACAATGCCATCCACAGCCTCAGAAACAACTCTGACATCATAGTCAAAAAGGCTGACAAAGGAGGTGCTGCTGTCATCATGAATAGGTCGGAATATGAACAAGAGGCTGCTCGGCAGCTCTCCAACACCACTTTCTACAAGCCATTACCCTCTGATCCCACTGAGAGTTACCAAAAGAAACTACAGCAATTGCTCAAGAAACTCCCTGAAAAAGCACAAGATCAAATCCGCACAGACACACCCCTGGAATCCCGACCTGGGATATTCTATATACTACCCAAGATCCATAAACCCGGAAATCCTGGGCGCCCCATCATCTCAGGCATTGGCACCCTGACAGCAGGATTGTCTGGCTATGTAGACTCCCTCCTCAGGCCCTACGCTACCAGCACTCCCAGCTACCTTCGAGACACCATTGACTTCCTGAGGAAACTACAATCCATCGGTGATCTTCCTGATAACACCATCCTGGCCACTATGGATGTAGAAGCCCTCTACACCAACATTCCACACAAAGATGGACTACAAGCCGTCAGGAACAGTATCCCCGATAATGTCACTGCTAACCTGGTGGCTGAACTTTGTGTCTTTGTCCTTACCCATAACTATTTTACATTTGGGGACAATGTATACCTTCAGATCAGCGGCACTGCTATGGGTACCCGCATGGCCCCACAGTATGCCAACATTTTTATGGCTGACTTAGAACAATTCTTCCTCAGCTCTCGTCCCCTAAGCTCCAACCCCTCAGACAGAGACAAACACCTACAAGATCTCTGTCAAGCACTCTTACAACTACAATACCCACCTGCGGAAGTGAAGAAACAGATTGATAGAGCCAGAAGAGTTCCCAGAAGTCACCTACTACAGGACAGGCCTAACAAAGAAAATAACAGAACACCACTAGCCATCACCTTCAGCCCCCAACTAAAACCCCTCCAACGCATTATTAAGGATCTACAACCTATCCTGAAGGATGACCCAACACTCTCACAAATCTTGGGAGACAGGCCAGTCCTTGCCTACAGACAGCCCCCCAACCTGAAGCAGTTACTCACCAGCAACCACATACCACACAACAGAACCACTCATCCAGGAACCTATCCTTGCAACAAAGCCCGTTGCCAACTGTGCCCACATATCTATTCAGGGGACACCATCACAGGGCCTAATAACATCAGCCACACTACCAGAGGCTCGTTCACCTGCACATCCACCAATGTGATATATGCCATCATGTGCCAGCAATGCCCCTCTGCCATGTACATTGGTCAAACTGGACAGTCTTTATGTAAAAGAATAAATGGACACAAATCAGATGTCAAGAATTATAACATTCATAAACCAGTTGGAGAACACTTCAATCTCTCTGGTCACGCGATTACAGACATGAAAGTTGCGATATTACAACAAAAAAAACTTCAAATCCAGACTCCAGCGAGAAACTGTTGAATTGGAATTCATTTGCAAATTGGATACAATTAACTTAGGCTTGAACAGAGACTGGGAGTGGCTAAGTCATTATGCAAGGTAACCTATTTCCCCTTGTTTTTTCCTACCCCCTCCCCCCTTCCTCAGACGTTCTTGTTAAACCCTGGATTTGTGCTGGAAATGGCCCACCTTGATTATCATACACATTGTAAGGAGAGTGGTCACTTTAGATAAGCTATTACCAGCAGGAGAGTGGGTTTGTGTGTGTGTGGCGGGGTGTGTGTGTGTGTGTGTGTGAGAAAACCTGGATTTGTGCTGGAAATGGCCCAACTTGATTATCATACACATTGTAAGGAGAGTGATCACTTTAGATAAGCTATTACCAGCAGGAGAGTGGGGTGGGGGGAGGTATTTTTTCATGCTTTGTGTGTATAAAAGATCTTCTACACTTTCCACAGTATGCATCTGATGAAGTGAGCTGTAGCTCACGAAAGCTTATGCTCAAATAAATTGGTTAGTCTCTAAGGTGCCACAAGTACTCCTTTTCTTTTTGCGAATACAGACTAACACGGCTGTTACTCTGAAAACAGTCAAAGATGAATCAGTCACTAATGCAGGCAATTCACTTTTGTGTCTGATGGAAGTGATTGCCACAAAAACCAATGTTTTTACAGATAGATGAAATAAAGAACCGCTTCCCACTGCTGTTAAAAGGGAAGTCTCATTATTTGTGCTAGTACTACATTCAGATCACAGGAGGGCATAGGAGTTCTTATTGGAGGATACAAATTAAGGCCTTTTAAAAACCTCTTAATTGTACCATCAGTAAAAATTGATTTTCCTTCTGCAGGTACATGATATGCTGATATAGATGAGAGATGAACCTTAACTGAAGATAATGAAAGGAGGTGTCTTCTTAAGATACAATAAATACTCTAATATATAATTAATTGGTGTCATATAAGCATCCACATTATATATGGAAATCCACAATAAAAAAAATTTCCATTTAAGACTATAGCACACTTTCATGTGTATTATTTTCTAGAATTGGACAGTACATTTTGTACTTCTAATAAAAGACTTTATTCTAGCCCATCTAAAGGTTTAATCCCCGTGCAATCAAGTGAAGGGACTGAAGGTTCAGATGGTAGACCTTCCCTGTTTGTTGTGCCAACAAGTCCAGTGTCAGCAGTAAAGGTTCCACTAATCCTTGACAGATGTATCAAATCCAGATACCACTGGTGTCTGGGCCAGCTGATGCTATTAAAATCATCCTGACTTTGTCCTGTCTTATCTTATCATTCTCTGAATAAGTGGAAATGCAGAGGAGGCATATATTAAACACTGACCCAAGTGTATTAGAAAAGCATCAGATATTGATTCTTTGTCTCTACCTGCCCTGGAACAATCTCTCACATTTCTTGTTTTTGCTTGATGCAAGCACGTCTATTATTGGGTTCCACTTTAAACTGAAGAAGTGATTCACTACTTCATCCTTCAAGGACTATTAGTGCATCTGACCTGATGACCTACTCATATGACCTGCAAGGGTGTTCTATTCCCCTGCTATGCGAATGGTTACTGATTTAATATTGTGTACTACCCAGTACTCCTAAAAACTCTTGTCCTCCCTACATAATTTCACAGAGTGAGTCCTCCTTTGCTTGTTTAGATAATATAACCTGGCCTTATTGTCTGTTACTATCTGAACTAGTTTGTTTTTGAATTGAGGTAGAAAAGACCTTAGAGCTAGTCTGATTTCTCTCAGTACTAAAATATTGATGTGTATATTCCTTTCCTTTGATAAGCAATGATCTCTGACCAACAATTCATTGTTCATATGGGCTCCCCATCCTAGGGTTCATGTATCCATGGTCAGCATTACTGATGTTCTAGGAGGACTGAAAAAAAAAGTGTACCCTCTAACCGGTCCCCAAATAAACAATGTCTTAGTGAACTAGCTTAAACTCCGTGTCCTCATGTCAAATCTAATGTCTTGGAGGAACTGTAGAGAACGAAGAAGATAAAACTTTCCATTTATTATTGTGAGTTTTAAATTTCTTCTCTATTATAGCTGGCTTTGTGAGTTATAATTATGCTGAGGCTGGAAATGATATGCCCGTCTGGTAATCATAATGAAGTAAAAGAGATGAAGGAGAGTAATGCCTCTGATACTTGTGTAATGGAATTGAATGTGGCCTCTTCCTTGTATTAAAGAAACCTAAAAATCTAGCACTAGATCTTACGTTCTTCATCTTCTCTAGTACTTCATAAGTCTGAATACTAAAACAGAGACTTTCTCCTTCATATGGAAGGTCCTCAAGCCTCATGTTTGTCTCATGACAGAGTCACATTGATCTTAACCATGCATGTCTCCTTACTGAGACAACCAAAGTGATTTGCTGAAGTATCTGAGAAGTCAAAAGTCATTAGCAACTGTTTCTCAGCAACATTCAATCCTTCAGTCAAAATAGCACTTGATAATTTTGTGTTCCTCTGGAAGTGCATTAAGGAGAAAGGACATTTTGCACCAGAGATGGTATTGGTACCTAGCCATGATAGCTTCATAGTTGGATTTGCACATGTTTAAAAATGTAGCTTAAGAAAATAATTTTTCTTCCTAACACATCTAGCCTCTTTCCTTCCTTAGATGATGGAGTAGAGTGAGTTTGGGCACTTTTTGGTCTGTGAACTGCTGCTTTGACCACCAATGACTTAGGAGGCAGATGAGTATGAAACACAGCAAGTCCTCATATATTTTATATAATTTGTCTTCCTTCTTACATAGAGGCTGACTGGTTGAGGGAGTTTTTCAGGCTGACTTTGCTGGCTGAAACCATCCCTCTAACCAGAGAAGAATGACTTGTTGACTAGCTGCTGCCATGAAAATATCAAAGCTAGGTTGTGATGATTTCTCCACAAAAACAGAAGGACTATCTAACACCTTCCACATTTGAGATAGTAACTCATGAAAGGCTAATGCCTCTTCGGATGATGATGATACAGAGACGTTCCCCTCATTTTCATCTGGAGAAGGCACGTCTTAATTCTCAATTGGACTCTGCCACCTCTAGTTCCTCCTTGTTGGATAATATTTCACTTATTTCCATAGGTGACTTGTTCTGAGTAAGTGTCATTGGCTGGTCCTTATCCATTGGATCTGACAATTGAATGTCCTCCTGATACTGTCTTGCTGAAGGTCTATCCCCACAGATTGATCCTTCTTGGTAAGGTGCCAGAAATGGCCACTGGGACCTCCTTACCCCAGCAGTGACATGCTACTCAGGCAAAAACCCCACTGATTGATCTGGCTGAAAATATCTCTGTGCCTGCGGATCCAGCAGGGCTTCTTTGAACTGATTATAATACATTTTCCCTGGTTCTCATCTGTAATCCACATCCCTCTTCTAGTCCCAATCCATTTGCAGCTCAGATGGGACTAGAGACAATAACCTTCTTGAAAAGGAGAAAGGAGAGAAGTTCTTCTCTGGGGACCCCAAAGGGGTCTTTGGAAGAGGCAGCAGCAGAGAGCCCCTGACCCTTTCCTGTTCTTTGCTGACTCTTGGAGAAGCAGTCAGCCTGACTGGTTGTAATAACACACCTGACATGTTCCGAGATGTAGTACCTGGCTCAGCTGTCTACAGAGCCATGGACGGATCCACCTGATCAACTACTGCTTTAACAGTAACACTATTTGAAGCCATATTAGTGGTTGAACCCTCATCATTTCTCTTAATTGGGTGCTTAGATCTCACCCTCAGGACAGGCACCTCCAGATCTGATATTGTTGAATCCACAGAGGAATGGCTCCTACCTATGCTGAGAATCAGAGACTGATTCTATAATGAGATTCTGTCCCTGTAGGTCCTCTCTCTCGGACTGGCTCTAGGTAATGAGGCCAACACTGAGGATGGCTGCAAATTTTTCCTGGGTACTGCAACTAAGTTTTTCTGAAATGAGACAGCTCTGGAAACAGAGTCTGTCACTTACTGATCCTGACCTTTTCTTCTTTTTCAGATCCTTCACTCTCTCGCATCCTGCCCCTGACATAGGAGCTGAATCTCACTTCTTGCCTGATGAAGAGTCTGGAGATGGGGGCATTGACAAAGCTGGTCTCTGAGAATGGACCGCCGCTGTCAGGGCATCCTGAAATAAAATTGCCTGGAGCTGTTTTGTCTCACTGTTTTTCCCCTTGTTGCAAACACTGAGCAGATCGGTCAGTTAGAGGGAGAATGCCCTTCCCTCAAACATGCCAAGCATCTAGCATGTGCATCTGATGCTGGGAATATCACTGGACATGAGAATCCAGGCACTTAGTCTTCTGGTCCATCATGTCATCCCTTTAACTGTCTCTAAATGAAGCTATGTAACCCTATGTACTTATGTAACTGATACAAGCTATCTACTACTGATCCAAAAGGCTCATACAGCAACAGTGTAACTGTCCAGCAGGTCCTGACTGAAGTAACTAAGGCAGTGGAGCACCAAGCTACTTTTAAACCCCTGCCCTACGTCTGGAGTTTGGCAGGGTGGAGAGGGTAAGGGAGGCAAATGGATGCTCCAACAGCCACTAGTATATTTTACCATTCAGGCTGTAATCATAGAATCATGGAATATCAGGGTTGGAAGGGACCTCAGGAGGTCATCTAGTCCAACCCCCTGCTCAAAGCAGGACCAATCCCCAATTTTTGCCCCAGATCCCAAAATGGCGCCCTCAAGGATTGAACTCACGACCCTGGGTTTAGCAGGCCAATGCTCAAACCACTGAGCTATCCCTCACCCCCTTCCTAATGGTCAGAGCATCCCATGCATGGGAATATACAGAGAACACTCAAAGGAAGAATACTGGGAGTATTTTAAAAGAGGCCTGTCTCTACCTCTATAATGTTTACCTTCTCTGTCCATAATATGACTATGCAGATCTGTTTCTCTAAACTATCAGCACTAGCAAATAAGCCTGATTAGTCCAAAATATACTAAAACATTCAGTATGAGTGCTAAATTCTGTCGACAGAGAAAATTGTCCTCTTACGCACCAGTTGTCTATGTGGGGAACTACACGAGTTCCTACAGCTGTGCTGCAGGGGACATTAAGGCTGTAAAAAGCTGTGAGGAACAGATGTTTCTTCCAATTTTGTTCATATGAGATGATCCAATGACTGGAGAGATCCAAATTAAGGTGGTCCAAAGGTTGAGACAGCCCAATATTCTCAGCCAGACCAGATTTGAACTGATTTAACAATAAAGCTATAGAGAATATCTAAACTTCCTGACTGTAAATATTTATAATTTTAAAATTACTACAGTAGTTTTGTTCAAACTTTGCTCATCCTTAACTGGACAACACCATCTCTGAGTTGTTGTTTAAATAAAAATAATATTTTATATTTAACAGTGCCTTTCATCTGAGACTATCTCAAAATACTTTACAAAATCATGTAGCCTCAGAACTGCCATGTTGGCTGGTAAGCACTATTATCCCTTTTTTAAAGGTAGAGAAAAACAGGAACATTTAGGTTAATTAATTTGCTGAAGATTTCACAGAAAGTCTAAGGCTGGGCCAGAAATAGACAGTACTGACCACTGTCATGCCATGATGCATAATTCTAAACTGTTGCCTGAAGTATCAGGTTATAGTTCATAAAACCAGGCAAAGGGGTCATAACAGTGGTCTACTGCCAGTGCAATGTGCTCCCTTGTACAATGTGTGGAACTTGAAATTCTAAGGGGGCAATAAGAAAAGGAGTACTTGTGGCACCTTAGAGACTAACCAATTTATTTGAGCATAAGATTTCGTGAGCTACAGCTCACTTCATCAGATGCATACTGTGGAAAGTGTAGAAGATCTTTTTATATACACACAAAGCATGAAAAAATACCTCCCCCCACCCCACTCTCCTGCTGGTAATAGCTTATCTAAAGTGATCACTCTCCCTGCAATGTGCCCATACTCTAAGGAGAAGAGGAAATCTAACACTGCTTTCCAACAACCACCCTTTGCCATGAAAAATTATATTATTTATAAACTCTAGAGGGGGGGTCTCAGCTATCTGTGCTAAAGAGAGGGCTGCCGTGAGGAAGGTTGAGTACAAAAGGGGAAAATGGGACAAAGTGGATTATTCATGGCTCTGAAGATTCCCCAGGTGAAAAAATAGCAGCAAGATGATTATAGCAAATGCTCTAAAACTGTACTTAAAAGAAAGAAAGAAAAAAAAAAGGTAGATATTGCAACTCAAAATCCACTTCAAAGTTCAGTGCTTATACTGTATTTGGGACTGAATGCTCTTAAAGTTATATAACTTAATTTTGAATGGATCTTTCCTAAACAATGTACTAGGGCTACTGGTGACCCTTAAGCAGAGGTGAAAGTAAGCCGGTAAGCCCTGGTATGGCATACCGGCAAGAGCCTGTGAGCTGTGCCGGGGCGGATCAGCTTCCCCAAGTGGCAATTTAAAGGGCCTGGGGCTCCCGGCAGTGCCCCGGGCCCTTTAAACGGCCGCCAGAGCCCTGCTGCCAGAGCCCTGGGGAAGCAGTGGGAGGGGGCTCAGATGGCGATTTAAAGGGCCCAGGGCTCCTGTCGCAACTACCGACCTGGGCCCTTTAAATAGGTGCCGGAGCGGCAGCAGGGCTCCGGGGACGATTTAGGGTCCAGGGCTCCGGTAGCCACTACCACCTCGGGTCCTTTAAATCGTCCCCGGAGCCTGCCGGAGCCCTGGGGTAGCAGTGGTGGGGCTCTGACGGCTACTGAAAGGGTCTGGGACTCCGGCCACCATTACCGCCCCTGGCCCTTTATATCGCCGCTGGAGCCCCACCGTCGCCTCCCCAGGGCTCCGGCAGCAGGGCTCTGGGGATGATTTAAAGGACCCGGGTCGGTAGCGGCAAACGGAGCCCCGGACTCTTTAAATCGCCGCCTGAGCCCTGCTGCTGGAGCCCCGGGGCTCGGGTGGCAATTTAAAGGACCCGGGGCTCCCACTGTTCCTACCCTCCAGAGTCCTTTAAATCGCCATGCAAGCCTGCTGCTGGAGCCCTGCGGTAGCGGCAGCGGGGCTCCGGTGGTGATTTAAAGGGCCAGGGCTGGCTCCCGGCTGCTGCTACTGCAGCGGAGCCCCGGGCCCTTTAAAGCTCCACCAGAGCCCAGGGCAGCAGTGGGAGCCGGGAGCCCTCGGGGCTCCGATGGTTATTTAAAGGGCCCGGGGCTCTGCTGCGGTAGCCGCAGTTGGAGCCCTGGGCCCTTTAAATCACTCCCAAGCCCCGGGACTCCCAGCTGACTCTGCAGCTGGTAGCTCCGGGGTGATTTAAAGAGTCTGGGGCTCCCAGCTGCTGCTACCACAGTCCCAGCCTGGGGACCTTTAAATCTTGATTTAAAGGGACCGGGGATGTAAAGGTCCCGGCTCTTCCAGTAGAGGCCACATCTCTTCCAGTTGAGGCCCCTCCCCCTCCCAAGGACTCTGGAGTACTGGTAAATCCTTTAAATTACTTTCACCCCTGCCCTTAAGCCCCAGGTAACGAATTAGGCTGCAAGCACAAAGGATATTTTTAAACTGCCTGGACTGATCACATGCAATCTGCTGGAATCAGAAGTCAAGATAATTAATTCTAATCCATTTCTGTGCTAATGATCTGAACATAATACATATGAAACTTCCAGAGTTCTTCCAAAATCTATCTATATAGCAAGCTAATAATATAATGAATCAAGATTATGCTACTTGGCTACAAGTTCAAATACTGATTTGTGAAATGATTAACCAGAAGCTGGTTGTGTTCTGCTATTATTTTATGATGAAGTGATAATATACTCCAGATAATAAAGTGACTAAACTACAATACCCACCTGGTGAAGTTAAGAAACAGATTGACAGAGCCAGAAGAGTACCCAGAAGTCACCTACTACAAGACAGGCCCAACAAAGAAAGTAACAGAATGCCACTAACCGTCACCTACAGCCCCCAACTAAAACCTCTCCAGTGCATCAAGGATCTACAACCTATCCTGAAGGACGATCCCTTACTCTCACAGACCTTGGGAGACAGGCCAGTCCTCGCTTACAGGCAGCCTCCCAACCTGGGGCAAATACTCACCAGCAACTACACACATCACAATAAAAACGCTAACCCAGGAATCAAACCCTGCAACAAACCCCGGTTCCAACTGTCTGCGTATCTGTTCAAGGGACACCATAATAGGACCTAACCACATCAGCCACACCATCAGGGGCTTGTTCACCTGCACATCTACCAATGTGATATATGCCATCATGTGCCAGCAATGCCCCTCTGCCATGTAAATTGGCCAAACCGAACAGTCTCTACACAAAAGAATAAATGGACATAAATCTGACATCAGGAATTACAGCATTCAAAACCCAGTAGGAGAACACTTCAACCTCCCTGGCCACTCAATATCAGACTTAAAAGTGGCAATTCTTCAACAAAAAAAACTGCAAAAAACAGGCTCCAACATGAAACTGCAGAACCGGAATTAATTTGCAGACTGGACACCATCAAATTAGGCCTGAAGAAAAACTGGGAGTGGATGAGTCACTACAAAACCTAATTTTACCATACTAATTTCCCCCTACTGTTACTCACACCTTCTTGTCAACTGTCTGAAATGAGCCACCCTCATTACCACTACAGAAGTGATTTTTCCTCCCTTGGTATTCTACTGTTAATTGAATTGTCTCGTTAGCACTGACCCCCAATCTGGGAAGGCAACACCCATCTTTTCATGTACTATGTATAAATATACCTGCTACTGTATTTTCCACTCCATGCATCTGATGAAGTGGGTTCAGCCCACGAAAGTTTATTCCCAAATAAATTTGTTAGTCTCTAAGGTGCCACAAGGATTTCTCATTGTTTTTGCTGATACAGAGTGGTGGCCGTGTTAGTCTGTAACTCTTCATCTTATTTGCTCAGCTTGAAGTAATATGATACCTAAAATACGGAGCAAGTCAAGAAGTAATGCTGATTTTTTTTAAACTTGAATTTACAGTATTTTGATCCTAAGGGTTTTTTTTACTGTAATACATTAATAAAACAAAACCCACATTAAAATAATTTTAAAGGTTTTTTTGGCAGTAGGCAGCAACATCAAGAAAAGTTACAGTTATGTTTGAATTTTTACTCTCAGCCTAATTTCTCAAGTCTGGTTTTCCTGTAAATCAGGGTAGCTTAGTGCTACTCTGATGATGCACGCTGCCCCAAAAGCCACTTTAAATGGTCACCTGTAGATTCCCTGATGAATGGGAAATTCTAGGGTGGGACAGAAATGCCACAGCAGCTCTTACACCCTCCTCTGAGTGGGAGGATGGGTGGTGTGGCCCAGGCTCTACTGCCAAATTGATCCTCAACTACTGGAAGATAGTATAAAATTAAGGTAGCTATCAGGCTGCTCCAATTTACTTTGGAGACCAGAATGGCATCAGAATCAGAGAAGTGCAAAACTGGCTTTAAATGATTTTGAAGGCCCATTCCTGAGCTGCACAGAGAATTTCTTGGCCACAGCACTATTTCAGGGTCTTTGAATCATTTAACACTGTTTATAGCAATGTTGAATGATAAGGGGAATCATGTTTATATTAGAATTTTAGTCTTAACTGTGAATTTCATTGTTTTATGTATTCTTTATGTAATGCTTCCACCATAAGCACTCCACCCATTGTCCCTGGGCATGTACATTATCTTCTGGGAAGCAGTGCTCAGACTATAGGCAAGAGATAATAGACTACTGAAATCTTGTAGGATTCTCCTAGAGGAAAAGTTTCCTACTAGATTTAAGAACACAGGGTGCCTTCACTTGGCGGAAGAGAATTCACACTCTGAATGCAAGGTTTTAGCTCTTTCATGACACTTAACAGGGAAACCAGGAATTATCCAATTACAGTAATGGAAACTATACTTGCAGTCTAAAGTATGAGAAAATACACAAAATTGGATGGTGAAAACAAAGCAGATGCATAGTTAACTCTGAATGGTTTAAATGAGGGATAAGAAAACTAAAAACAAAAAGCTGGATAAACAAATTTAATGCAAGGTACCCTATAAAACTCACAATCTCACCTTCCTCAGAATACCCACTCATTCTTAGCCCCTTACACAAACACTAACTCCCAAGACACAATAAACACTATGGGTTAGCTACAATGTTTATTTGGAGTCATAAATTTCTAAAAATAATGCCTTGATTTTCATGAAGGATGACTACCTGTAGCGCCAAGTCATTTCAATGGGAGCAGAAGGTGCTCAGCAGATCCATAAACCAATCAATCAGTTCTTGAAAGTACACAAAAGTTGGCCAGCTTATAGATTGTGGGGCCGCAGGTAAATGACTCCAGTGATGGGAAAGGAAAGAGGATGTATATAATAGTAACAGGCTAAAGACTTTTTGGGGAAGAAAACGTTCTCCAGGTGAACATCAATTTGTGGAATTAACTGATCCACGGTTTCTCTCTTGCTGCCTGGGGTAAGACGAATTCTGTTCCTTCTGAGGACTGACTGATTTCCCTGTTTTCCCGAAATCCCTTGACTGAATGACTGTTCTAAAATTTCAGTGCAACCCCGGTCATCATTTCAACCAACCTCTTTACCCCAGGGAAAATGTAGCAGGCATCCAAACCAGGTTTCAGGCAGATGGTGGTTTTGGAGGCACTGTATTTACATGATCTCTTTATGTTCACACTGGAAACCTGTCTGTTCTGATGTATCTGCGCATGCATACTGTGTACATTTGTGCTACTGTTCAGAGAGGAACACTCTGAATACTATCATGTATGGATTTACCAAACTTTTAAATTTTCCAATGAATCCTGAGCTCATCACTAACTGCCTGATGGAGCAAGACTTTAAAGCTCTCAGAACTCATTAGGTTTTCAATTAGGTCTCCAGTTCTCCACTGTATTTTTTTTTCTATTTGTATTGCTACCTTTTATTTTTGAGACTAGACACTTCCAGTTTAGCTATAAAAAATTTCCTCTCCCCTTCCCCATATCCAAACTCTTACCAGTTCTTGTCACTACTTTCTCTAAAGTATCTCTAACAGTGCATCCTTTTTTCTCCATCCCTGCTGTTAGCATCTTGGTTGATGCTTTGGTAATCTTTTATCTCCACTACAGTAACTCCCTGCTCTCTGGCTTCCCTGTGCCTCACCTCTCTTTCTACTCTATTCAATACAATACACTGCTACCAAGATAGTCTCACATCTCTGCTCTTCTCAGATCCCCTCCACTAACTTCTTTCTTTCCACATTGAGTTCACTCCCAGGTCTCAACTCCCTGCACAAATCTGCCCTAACCTACATCTCTTCTCATCATTTTCTTTCCCCATTCTAACTCCCATGATCTTCTCAAGCTTCTGTCTTGATTGCATAGGTGCTGCAACTAGGGGTGCTGGAGGTGCAGCAGCACCCCCTGACTTGAAGTGGTTTCCATCATATACAGGGTTTATAGTTTGGTTCAATGGCTCTCAGTACCCCCACTATACAAACTGATCCAGCACCACTGCTTGACTGTTCCATTTGCCTCCCACACCACCTGACTTCATGCCTTCCCAAATCAATGTTTGCCAAGCACACTCTCTCTGCTCCTTCACAAAACTACTCCACAAAGTGCTCCAGAAATGTCCACCCTGTGCTCATTTTCTGATCATATTGCATTGTTTCACGTCTCCTCTTGCCTTTAGGCTGTAAACCTCTGTAGGACAGATGCATGTATTTATATGGCACATTTAACCCCTTGTACAATGCTGTATATTCTTAATGCACTACATAATTAACTCGTTTCATCAATAAAATTTGAAGGGACAGCTCTACTATGTCCCTATTGCATGAAGGCAAAAGGATCTTTTCAGGTGTTTTTTTAAGTACTTACAGGTTTCCTTGGGTCAGTCTCTATTGAAAAATTTCCAGGATTGCTGTTGACAATTTCCAGTTCTAGGGTTTCATACGTAGGATTAAGCACAGGGATATACATACGGACCCATCTTAAAGAAAAATAAAATCTGAGTAAGGTATTATAAATTACGAAACTTGCTCCATTATTGCCTAATGTTAAACCTTTATGGCTTTTGCTGACTTGAAAAACAAGAATTAAGTTTCAAAGTGTTCAATAGCAGTAACAAGTACTTAATAGTATTAAGAATAGTGATAAAATATACTAACTTTATGCCCTACAATACCTGCTTGTGATTACATTAAGTGACCACCACTTCAGTTTTACTTCTGCACTCTATTCTCTTTGATTTATAAACTCACTCTCTAGGACTAGGACTAATTTTAGTGTCACTCATTTTAGCCATGTGGCTATTTCACAACTTTCAAAGCCACCAGAAGGATTTGATAACAGAAAGTAAAATGATTACATTTATACTATACCACACATTTATAGTCCATAACTAGACTGCAGTGTCTGCCCTCAGAGAAAATAACTGCATAGAAATTAATGATAATCAGATGATAAATGAGGATACCTGCATTTCCTTTTCCTCCAAGTAATGGTCAAAATAAGCTAGTAATTAAATGATATCTCCAATAGCTTTAGATTTACTGCCACTAAGCAGTAATCCTTCTTGATCACTTTGTATCTTTGAACATTCGAACAAGACTTCTGTACTATGCCTGCCCATTTAAAAGCAGGTTCTCCCACTCCCTCCTATTTACTCCCCTCACTGCTCCCACATGAACTGAAAGACCATTTTAACTATTCATGGTAAATAGGCCCAATGGCCTGTGATGGGATGTTAGATGGGGTGGGATCTGAGTTACTACAGAGAATTCTTTCCTGGGTATCTGGCTGGTGAATCTTGCCTACATGCTCAGGGTTCAGCTGATCGCCATATTTGGGGTCGGGAAGGAATTTTCCTCCAAAGCAGATTGGAAGAGGCCCTGGGGTTTTTTCGCCTTCCTCTGTAGCACAGGGTATGGGTCACTGGCTGGAGGATTCTCTGCACCTTGAAGTCTTTAAACCATGATTTGAGGACTTCAATAGCTCAGACATAGGTAGAGGTTTATTGCAGGAGTGGGTGGGTGAGATTCTGTAGCCTGCATTATGCAGGAGGTCAGACTAGATGATCACAATGGTCCCTTCTGACCTTAATATCTATGAATCTATGAAACCATTTCACTTTACACAACAGTGACATTGCTCATTACAATATAATGACTAATTATATTTAAAATGTAGAGTATGGATTTTAATGAGTACAGTGACAGTCAGAGCAAAACTTGTATTACAGGGGTTGTGGGAGTGGTGTGCTTTAAATCAGCCAGCACTATACCTTGCAATCTGCATTTTTTTCTTATGCTCTTATAAGCAAGTACATGGAGATAGGATGTGTTCTGTACGATATGTTATTTTCAAAGGAAGAGATCACTAGCTATTCTAAGATTCCTATTATTTTGCCCATACTACTATAATATAATAATCCCATTTATGGGAATGTTGACCATAAATCACATGCTGGTTATAACGACAAGGGACATATAAAATAGATTCAAGGTGGATCAGTGGAAATAGTAATTAAGGAAAAGTTTGAAAAATGTGATGCACACCTTGGTTTTGCATTCATTCAGGTATCTCCAATACAGAGATACGCATCTATCCAAAGCTATGACAGGTCAACTGCCTGATTGCTCCATATATTTTTCCCTTGGTAGAGCAAGTTAACCACATCCAAACTACACAACTTTTTTGTAAAAAGCAACAGTCCATAAAAGGAAAGACATTTCAATCAAATTTTAGGATTGTGACCTGAGGTCCCAATCCTGCATCTTTCTCAGTGCTGTAGATGCCCCCCCCCTTGTATGTTAATAATATGTTGATTTCGGTGGGGTTCCACACAGGTCTAGCACTCTACCTGGGTACAGCAGGTTACATTGTTAGGGCCTAAACCCCCAACAGTCGAGAAGCAGTTCTCTCATGCCTAACACTTACCAAGAACTCTACTAGTGGATTTCTCAGTCTCAGGGATAATCAAGAATACATGGGAGACTTAGATATTCCCTCAGACTACTGCTTTTCAATAGAGTAGTGTTACCATGAGACAGAAGACCCACATTCTTTGATTTCCTCAAAATGAAAATGGAGATATATCATACAATTTAATTATATTGATAAGGAACAGACTCATGAGGGGAACAAAATTTTATGAGAGACAACCAAAAACATTCCTAAGAAGCCAATTTGAAGAAGAAAACAAAAAAACCCCACAAACAACCAACAGTTTTACGAAAGAAAAAAAGTGTTATTTTCCAAACTATCCGCAGAATTTCAAAAAGGATGTAACACTGATCTCTACTTTTTGCTTTTTGTAACAAAGAAACTATTTGGGGGACAGACAAAGGGAGCACTCCTATTATACAGTACAGTATACCAAAATACGCTTTGCAAATATTACAAAGCAGGTGTATATTTAAAATAGCATGGTACATCAATTCATAATAAATCAGCTTCATTTACAACTTCATAGTGTTGAGTTTAAAATATAAGGGCAACTGCTATTTGAAATATTTCAACAACATTTATTAGAATGTATTTTATTTTATAAATAAAACTACTTCAAATTTCAGTGACAAAACAAAATATGCATGATTTTCATTTACATTTAAACAATACAATAGTTCATTAAATGAAGGGTGTCTGGAATATTCTTTCACATTAATGGTTGTAACTTGCACAGGTGCTCTGACAGTTTTATAAACAGCTTCAAGATGTGTGTGTATGCACTTGTAAAGGGGCTCAATGTAAAAAGGCATTTTATAATTGCTATTTAAAATAAAAAAATATTATGTCCATTTAACTAATGGAGATAATTAAATTTTAACAGTTAATTGCTTTAGCTTTTGATCTATTTTTAATGACCAATATTATTTTAAATTTATCTCATTTTTCCTCTATAGCCATTATAAAATAATTTATTATGCATGCTGGATCTTTTAAAATATTATAGTATCTTTTTTCCTGCCTAAAAAAGAATTCCTTCCTAGTAGATCAATGAGAAAAATTATGCATTTTAATTAGGCCTGTCAAATGATTTTAAAAAGTAATCACAATTAATCAAGGGACTTAAAAATATAGTCATGATTAATCGCAGTTTTATTCACACTGTTAAATAATAATAGAAAACCAATTTAAATTTATTGTAAATATTTTGGATGTTTTTCTACATTTTCAAATAGCTTGATTTCAATTATAGCACAGAATACCAAGTGTACAGTGCTCACTTTATATTATTTTTATTACAAATATTTGCACTGTAAAAAAGATAAAAATCTACAAGTTGAAGCATGAAGGGGCATACGAATGCTTTGCATATCTGGCACGTATATACCTACAACAGTGCTATGCAAATGCCTGTTCTCACTTTCAGGTGACACTGTAAATAAGAAGCGGGCAGCATTTTCTCCTGTTAATGTAAACAAACTTATTTGTCTTAGCAATTGGCTGAAGAACTAGGACTGAATGGACTTGTGGGCTCTAAAATTTTAGAGTGCTTTGTTTTTGAGTGCAGTTATGAGAAAAAAAAATCCACAGTTGTAAGTTGCTCTTTCTCTAAAGAGATTGCACTACAGCAGGGGTTCTCAAACGTCATTGCGCTGTGATCCCCTTCTGACAACAAAAATTACCATATGACCCCAGAAGGGGAGAGCCCATCCAAGCCCCGCTGCCCTGTGCGGGGGGCGGGAGGGGCAGAAGCTGAAGCCCAAGCCTCCATGCACCAGGCAGGGGGGCCCCAAAGCCAAACCCTGAGGGTTCAGCTCCAGGTAGGAGGCCTGTAACCTGAACCCCACTGCCCAGGGCTGAACCTGAGCCCCGCTGCTCACAGCTGAAACCGAAGCCTGAGCCCTGTCACCCAGAGCCAAAGCCCTTGGACTTCTACCCCAGGCAGTGGGGCTTGGCCTTGGACCCTGGGCCCCAGCAAGTCTAATGCCAGTCTTGGCGACCCCATTAAAATGGGGTCCCAACCCATTTTGGGGTCCCAACCCACAGTTTGAGAACCGCTGCACTACAGTACTTGTATGAGGTAAATTGAAAAATATTATTTCTTTTATCTTTTTTATAGTGCAAATATTTGTAATAAAAATAATATAAAGTGGGCACTGTACACTTTGTATTATGTGTTGTCATTGAAATCAATATATTTGAAAATGTAGAAAAACTTCCCAAAATATTTATAAGAAATTTAAATTGGTATTCTATTACTGTTTAACAGTGCGATTAAATCTGCAATTAATCACTTTAATCTAATTAATTTGCTTTGCATTAATTGCTTGAGTTAACTGCAGTTGACAGCCCTAATTTTAATGTACCATTTGTGAACTGTAGTTAATACATCTCACAGTAATTGTTAGAAATGTTTAGAGTTTATTTGAACGTCCTTCTTTATTTATTTCCTTTTAAAGCATCTCCATGTTCTGCTCCTCTGTCACAGAGTTTTTGCTACTTTTAAGAATATCATATTAAAACAAGTTATAACATTAATATTCCCTTAAAGCGAATGTTAGGCATATTAAATTGTATTAACTACATGTATATAGAATCATAGAATATCAGGGTTGGAAGGGACCTCAGGAGATCATCTTGTCCAACCCCCTGCTCAAAGCAGGACCAATCCTCAATTTTTGCCCCAGATCCCTAAATGTCCCCCTCAAGGATTGAGCTCACAACCCTAGGTTTAGCAGGCCAATGCTCAAACCACTGAGCTATCCCTCCCCCCATTTATGTATATATAAATCATGTTCAAGTTGCTCATTTTGTTCATAAGGCCCTAAATTATCTCAAAGATTAATACAAGGTTGTACAAAATGTCACCCAAACTCTGAGGATGTGGTTTAACACTTTCTCCAAAAAGTGGCAATGACAAATAATTTTAAACTTTTTAAAAATTTAATTACTGTTGAAGATCATTTATCATACACAGATCCATAAAAAACTAAATATGTTCTTTTATTATTAAATTTACATGGAACTTTACAAACAGATATGCTGCCTAATTTAAAGGCCTTGATTCAGCTAAGAGTTTAAGCTACTCATCTGGCTCCTTACTAATATAAGGAATTCTATTATGGTTAAAGTGGCTATTCCCATGAATATGGCTTTGCAGGGTATGGGACAAAACATGGGATAGCAGTTCAGGAAGTGGAGAGTATGGACAGATTATTCATGAAGAGAAGATAGGACAGGATTTCTGGAATAAGTAAATTTGAGGAGAGAACTGAGGAGGGCCTTTGCTGGACAGAAAGTAGGGGGCAGCATGAAGCCAGGAGTATGAAAAAGAGAAAAAGGTTAAAGCAAGGAAAGAGGGTTGAGAAGTGTACTGCAAGCTATTTTAATCCATTTTGTTAGAGTTCCTCTCACATATAATGTCTACTACTGTTTGTTTGCTTTTACTTTATTTAAAAAAAAATCTGCTCCTTCACCATTCCTCTTATGTTTTTCTTCTATGATGCACGGGTGTCATATGAAGATGTGTTCATCTATCAGTGTGAAGGGACTAGAATCACATACACTTACTTGTAAAGTAACACAAAATTTTGTTTGAAAGTAGAATCTTGAAAGTCAATGAATGTCAAATAATATTTCTGACGGGCAAGTGTTGTATTTAACAACGCTAATCCTCTCCAATGCATACTTTCATTATGCATACTAAAGTAGGAATTGCCATAGTGGAGCAGACCAATTGTCCATGTAGGCTTGTGTGAAACAGTTGTCAATGCCAGATGCTTCATGTGAAAGAGCATAAACTCCTTATCATCTACCTAATTGTGCAAGTCTATACCAAGAGAGAAGATTTATATTTGATCACAACTGGTGGTAAGCTTTAGATCTGAAACCCGAGGATGCACAGCATTTGCAATTTTATCTCAGTCATATTAATCCCACCTGTCGCAGGTCATACACAGTTTTTTACCTGAAAGGTTTTTAAAGTTACTTTTTAAACATTATGCAAAAACATTAAAAACATTTATGTATTAAAAGATATGGAAAGGAGCAGCTATGGTATTTTACACATATTTCCTTTCAGTTCATCTATCCATTTACCAATAATTTAGACAGACACAATGTCACTTTATCCTTAAGTTATTATAAACTCTTTCAACACACACATCACTAATCATATACACAGGTGTGGAAACTAGGAGTGGGGGATGCTGCAGCACCCCCAGGTTTCATTGTGAAAAGTTGCCCGGTGCTGCCAAAAGCATATACTTGCTTTATAGCAGAGGACCCCAATCTGTGCGGCATGCCCCCCGCCAAGGGATTGCTGAGGAATGTTTTGGGGGGCGTGGCTGAGGTTTGGGTCAGCCCCCGGCGGGAGCGCCACCCAGCTCTGCTACTGGCCCCAGCCTGGCTACTGGCCCCAGGTGCCAGTCCAGGGCCTCTGCTCCTGGCCCCGTTACTGAGTATCGGCTGCATGTCCCACGCCCGGGGCTCCGATCCAAGCCCCACACCTGGGGTCCCAGCTGCCACTGGCCCCACGCTCGGGGATCCAGTCCTGGTCCCGGCACCCAGGGTCCTGGCTGCAGCCAGCCCCGTGCCCAGGGCTCCGTACCTACCCCAGCTATGGTCTAAGCCAGTCCCCCCTTACTCCTGCCATGCTCTCCGCCCCTCCCGGAGCTACAGCCCGACTCCTGGCCCCAACTCAGGGGGTGGGGGGGGTGGGGTAAGGACAGGGGTAAGGGTGGGTACGAGGTAATTGGGGAATACTGGCTTTCACCACCCCCACCGTAAAAAAAGTCTCTCAGTGCCACTGATCACATAGCTGACATAGCTAAAGATAACACCAAAACATGAGTCCAGGTTTTCAAAAAAGTGTACAACATCTAGCAGCTCCCATTGTTGGAGAGCTTCTAGTTGCTGAGCACTTTTGAAAACTTGGCCCCAGTTGTGGATGCTGAAAGCTTTTGAAAACCTGACCCTAAAAGCTGCAAGTATGTTTTGAGAGTCAAATTATGTTGTGGGAATGTAAGGTGAAATTTTATAGGAGGAAAAAGACAAGAGGATCACTACTACATACAGCGTCTGGAGATGCACCTCCTGAACAGAAGCAGAGTTCATGTACACCTGCAAAGTCTGCAGGAAAGAAACTTCAGTACTTCACATCTCTGGAGGGTGAGAAGGTGGTAGGCAGTGTTCAAAATTTATAAAATAGGCCCACTGGGGAAGGTCCATGATTAGGAAAGGAAAGTCCTATACAACTTAATAGAGAATGGTACCTTTTCATAGAGAGTGTTTAAGACAACCTGCAGAATTCTATAGTATTGTAGCCAATTAGTTCATTTTATTATCCATTTATCATTGCATTATTCAGTGTTATGGTCAGCTCATATGCTAGGTCATACTCTAGGTCAGTGTATGCTAACTAGATTTAAATTGTAGGATTATGGGAGTATAAGATTGACAAGTGTTTAGGAGTGATGTGTGTATTAGATTTGTAAGTAAAGCATGGCTGGAATGCAAGGCCTACAGGCTGAGGCCTCAAAGATTTTAACTTAACCATACTAGGCTGTAGCTTAATAATGCTTGACATGAGAGGGTGACCTAGAAATAACCCTATGACAGTAAGGCTGCAAGATTACTGTAAAAGATGATTTTGTGGGAAGAAAAGACTGTGGCATACCACAAAGTAATGTGCAAGACCACAAGACACCTAACTGTAACATTATGGAATGCCCTGCTTTGACCGCAGGTTACCATGGATGCATGTTGTGAGTAGATGCTAATGAGGATAAAGGGAACTAAGAAACAAGCTCTGAAAAATAGGGCAATATTTATGGGATGTGGAAGTACACATAAGGAAAAGAGTAGAAACACTCATGTATATGCATAAGGTGTGTGGCACGGTCAGAATAACAATGTAAAAGAAGTACCCTGGTTGGGCAAAAGTGGGAAGACCCCAAGGGAAACCCGAGGAGGAACCGTCCCTCTATCGATCATCTGTTGAGATATCCATCAGACCCTAGAATATCTTTGAGGATGTGAGTATGACTAATCTTAGGCGTTGCATGGGTTTTTGTAGGATTTTATATATGCATGGGTAATTTTAACTTTACTTGTTGCTTCAATAAAACTTGTAGTACAGATAAGACTTTTTACTTGTGGTTGTGTCTGCGGTCACTATCCTTGGTCTTTGTGTGTTCCTGGAGTCTGCAAAATTGAGAAAAGCACCAGAGGTGATATTCACTCTCTTGAGCTTGAAACTGCAGCAACAGGAGCTGAACACAAAGTAATTTAATTCAAAATTACTAAATTCAAATTAAGTAAGAAAAAGGCTACCATATGGATAATTTGCTATTAAATTCTGCAGCTGTTTAAGAGAAATTTATATAGAGTCGTATAATTAGTTTAATTCCAATTAAATTACCCTTCCACAAGCAGAATTCAATACGTATCATAATATATTAAAGACACAATCTGTGAAGATCCTGACTGTACAAGTTTGACCATTATTACTAGGGAAGCTAGGTGCTATGGTAACACAAATAATAATATGGTACATCTAGATGTAATCAGCTATAGTTCCAGAATGCATACTTGTTTGTATGTTTTATATTAGATATTGATACCAAGGAACAAATTAAATTGAAGTATGATGCTGTACTTACTTTCCAAGCTCACATTCTATTTCAGGTAATGTAGTTGGCAATGGTTTCTCTGAAGTCAGCTTCAGTGCATACCAAAACTCCCCAACCATCTCTGACAGGAATATGACACTGAAGACAGAGATATAAACAAAGTTCTGTCTGAGATGTCTTTTTCTATAACGTCCAGATTGATAAAAGCACAAATTAGAATTTCAGAAAAAATAATGGAGTTCAACACAATGACCCCTTTGTTAGCTTGTAGAATTTTCTACTAAGAGTTCTATACGGCTCCAGAGAGTATCTGGATACACCCATCACAAATGAACAGTGATCTTTATGGAGATCCATGGGCAATCAACAGGCTTCATCTTTCTTAACTTTTCAGTTGAAAAATGGCAGTTTTTATATTAAAAGCAGAAAAACTAGAATACATCTCCAACTTTAACTTATAGGAGCAAATTTTAATTTAATTCAAATATCACAGCAGTTTGCTACTTGACGTTTGGAGACCTGCTACATTATCTAAAAATAAAATAGGGAGACATCATTAGTCCATTTAAAAGGAAAATACTTTTAAAAACCTAAGAGATCAAAACTGAAATATATATAAGAACATGACAAATGGATATGTTTCAATGGCATATTCATTATTCTACAATCAAATCTTGTCAGGATTGAAAGTTTTCTGTTGCTATGCGATTACTTAGAGTAGTGTATTTTTGTGGCAGGCATTTCAACACATTCTTTTCTTGTTACAGTTTTGTTTTTCTCGCTCTCTCATTTTGTGGCCAGGAGAATCACAAAAATAAGTGAAATAAAATTACAGTGAACACGTTAAACCACTCTAACAGCTAAAAATACAATGTGCAAACCTGAGCTGCATGACGGATCAGCTCCTGTTTTAAACAAAGAGACATGAGTTCTGAAGACTATTCACTGTGACCACTTTACACTGCACCCTTAGCATAAACTGGCTTTGAAGTCAGCATTATGCTAGCCAGGGAAGATCACTCAAGTGTAAAGATGATAGCAGAGCAACCATAAGGGATTTTTCAGCACTCTTCCTCCCAGTTGCTGGCATAAACACGGTAAAGAGGTAGTAGCCTGGCTGCACTTGCCATACCAATTCCTGACTGCATTTTCAGACCCTCAGAACTGTTTGTCCCTGATTTAATTTAGGGCAGACCTCAGGTTGCTCTAGCATGACACAGGGAGACCAGCTTTGCACAGAGCTATAACAGGATCAGGGTAGTGCAAAATTTACACCACCTTTGCACATGCCCCCTTGACCTGCACGCTGCAGATCAGCTGAAACCAAAAACTGCCCCATAGATCTGTCAAGTTAAAAGCACATATCTTGTTATCTGAAAATTATGAACTTGAAAAAAATACTCCACCAGAATATTCTGACACAGCAAAATAAAATATATTTTCATTCTCAGCTTTCAGAAATGATCAGTTCTGTATCTTGTCTCTGAAAATTTTACTAGAATGTTAACAGTGGTCATTTCTATAAAACTATAGCCTCTGAAAGCTGTAGTGCAATAATACTTGGCAGTATTCTTTTTCTTGGGAAAATCAATAAGAACAATTTGAACAATTGCTTTCGGGACTGCTTATTTTGGTGAACTTCAGCCAACTAATGTTTAATTAACAATGCCCTCAGAAAAACTCTTACAATTCTGCAGCGTTCAGCAGCCTGCCGTTACTAGTTCAGCTGAGAATTATGATCAGTGGCAGCAACTCTGAAACCAAGACCAAAAGGTCATCAGTCTCATCACTGGTAATTATCATACTGCACAGATTGAGTTTCCAATGTGGTGAAACATCTTTAATTTAAATCTTCTCCATATTCATTAAGAAGATCATTTCTAATTAATGGGGAATTCTCAAGCTAAATAGATTTCTGAAGTCATTTTAGTTTAGTTCCCTTTCTGCAGAAAGATGGCTCCAGGTCACTCCCTTTATGGCAAGTGACAAAATTAACAATTAATTTGAAGTCCATAATTTGGAATAGATATTACTTTAATATCAGAAAATCTAAGAAAATGTACACATAACTCAAGTGATATCCATCAAAGAATTGTCATCTGCCTATCAGCCATCAGATTTATTCAAAAAAAGTGGCAGGTTTGTGTTGATATATCTAATGTTAAAAAAGTAATACAGAGAACACAAAATATTTCTAAGTAACATTCTTGGGTCAAGGAGTTATTGTAGGGTCTAGAGACAATATTTTTACTTAATATCATAAAGCACATACACGTGTTTACACTCTGAATCTTACCTTCCTTCTGAAGTGCCAGTACCAGCTGGGGAATACTTTACTTCATAGGAAAGAGTTTCTTTCGGCTGAAGAACAAGAATTGTTTCTCCACTAAGTGCAGCACCCATTAACAATACATCTAACCGTAGAGTTTCATGTGTAGGATTAGTGACGGGAATTTCAATGCCAATGGTATCCTAGGAACACAAAATGAATGAATTATAGGACTTTCACTGTCAAAGAAGTTCGTCAAAGATGATGTAAGGAAGATGCTTCTACATTAATTGAATGTAATAGCACATAGGCCATATTTAATTTGATAACAAATTAACATAAAGTAAATGCACCAAGAGGCAGCAGCAGCCAATCGCCCAATCATAAGTCACTTCTTGTTCCAACTGGTAATCAGGGGTTATCAAGCTCTCCAGCCAACCCTCCCCACCAATATGCCATGCAGACTACCAAAGCCCCGGCTTACATCATAAAGCTAGCCAGCATCCTATCATTGCAGAGAGAGCTAGTGCAGCCCCAAGTGACCTCTCAAGGTCACTGGCAAGTTTTCTGAAAGGCTCCCCCCTCTTCATTTTTAAATCCCATCATAATGCTTTACATGGTAAAAAACTAAAAGTCCAACCCCATTTTGCTATCTCTCTTTTTAAATCCTATTTTCTTGTCCGTTTTTCAACTGTGAACTCTTTGGGCAAAAAGCATCCTTTCTCAAATGTCCAGAAAGCACATAGCATATCATGGGAACTACCAAAACTAAATAATACATAATGGTATCAAAAACAAGATGGAGACAAAACTGTGGCCTGGATAGATACACATTTACACCCCTTTATTGGATACCTACAACATGGCTAGAACTGCGGGAGAGGAAGCAGATTCCACAGAACTGTTATGTTTCCCTCTTGGGCTGCTTTTGGAGCACTGCAACAATGCACTTCATCTTATTTCAGGGGTCATGGTTAAGCCACAAATGAGTGCATAGTAAGTTTGGCCCTATGTACTTTATACCCAAGCTTTATTCCACATCAGAGATGAAATATTTCATCCAGGTAGGGATGGAGTATTTTACTGAAGGAGGCCCACCCTTTGCTGGTTTTTATATGTATCACACACACTTTCTCCAAACCATGTTCCTTTTTCTAGTACTGCACTCGCTCATGAAAAACATGTTAACGTGCATTCCTATTTTCTGCCATTCTCCAACCAAAGGCTGTCAACGTGCAGCACATTCTCTTTTTTGTGCATAAGACAATGTGATTCTCAGAACTAGGGTGACCAGATGTCCCGTTTTTATAGTGACAGTCCTGTTTGGGGACTTTTTCTTATATAAGCACCTATTACCCCTGTCCCATTTTTTCCACAGTTGCTATCTGGTCAGCCTACTCAGAACCGAATATGGCCCACAGCTTGAAGTACAAAAATTGGAATCCTACCTTAATATGAAATAAGACAAAAACAGAACAAAATATCTGAGAAAATGAAAAGATAGTAAAATTTTAGCATGAAATATTTTACATCCCACTCTCAGCTGCTTAGCCCTACAGTGCACTTGCCTACAATTTAACGCATTCCTTTACATTTACAGAAAATGGCTGCTGGAGTTGAACACACATAAAATGAATTTAATGTTCTACAGATGGTAGTATTACACCAACAGTTTAAATCATTCAAGTGCCTTGCATCAGGAAGATGCAAATTAAATTTGCAGTAAAATATTTTAAAGCTCAGATTAATAGTTTTTACTGGTTTAAACAAATTTCTAAATGTATTTACTATTTTATTGCTAAGGGCTTCAAAATGAAGGACTATAAAGGCATGCGTATGTTTGTGTTTAAGAAATATCTTTATAGCAAAAGGGAAATACTTGAATGTCTGTCTAAAAAGAAACTGTCAATTTTTTAAAAATCATTTTATTCAAAATAAAGGACAGTTAACTGTTCCATAACTGGCATTCTTCGAGATGTGTTGCTCAGGTGTATTCCACAGTAGGTGTGCGTGCTCGCCAGGTGCACCGGTGCTGGAAGTTTTTCCCTTAGCAGTACCCGTACGGGGGGTGCACCGCTGCGACCCCTGGAGTGGCGCTTCTATATTGCGCTATAAGGAGAGCTGCGCACTCCCCCCAACCTCAGTTCCTTTTTGCCGGACAACTCTGACAGAGGGGAAGGAGGGCGGGATGTGGAATACACCTGAGCAACACATCTCGAAGAATGCCAGTTACGGAACAGGTAACTGTCCCTTCTTCGACGAGTGATTGCTTGTGTATTCCACAGTAGGTGACTCCAAGCTATATCTTTTGGAGGTGGGTATGAGTTTATGAGTTTCCGGGACGCAATACCGCCCTACCCAACCCAGCATCATCTCTAGTTTGGGAGACGATCGCATAATGCGAAGTAAACGTGTGGACTGAGGACCAAGTGGCAGCCCTACATAGGTCTTGGACAGGGACATGAGCTACATAGGCCGCTGATGAGGCCTGAGCCCTCGTAGAGTGCGCCCTATCGGTGGCGGGGGAACCCCTGCCAGATCATAATGTGTGCGTATGCATGAGGCGATCCAGCGAGAAAGGCACTGGGTGGAAGTGGGTTGCCCCTTCATATGCTTGGCCACGGCAATGAACAGTTGTGAGGATTTCCGGAAGGGCTTGGTCCGATCCAGATAAAAGGCCAGCGCCCTACGCACATCGAGCGCGTGATGGCAGCGCTCCTCGTTGGAGGAATGGGGCTTAGGACAGAGCACTGGAAGAAAAGTGTCCTGCTCCATATGGAAGGCGGAGACCACCTTTGGGAGGAATGTGGGCGAAGCTGGATTTTATCCCTGTGGAAGACCATATATTGGGGTTTCGAGGTCAAGGCCCTGAGCTCCGAGACACGTCGGGCTGACGTGATTGCTACAAGCAATGCGACTTTCCATGAGAGGTAAGACCAGGAACATGTGGCCAGGGGTTCAAAGAGGGGCCCTGTGAGACGGGACAACACCAGGTTTAGGTCCCATTGTGGTACGGGGGATCTAGCATACTGGAATGAACGGTCTAGGCCTCTCAGAAAACGAGAGGTCATAAAGTGGGAAAAGACCGAGTGGCCTTGCACCGGCGGGTGGAAGGCCGATATAGCCGCCAAGTGTACCCTGACAGAGGCGGGTGCCAGCCCTTGGGTCCTTAGGGACAGGAGGTACTCAAGGATAAGCTGGAGTGATGAGGATGATGGGGAGGCTCCCCACTCTCCTGCCCATCTGGAAAATCTGGACCACTTCACCAGGTATGCCCGGCGTGTGGATGGCTTCCTGCTTTCTAGGAGGACTAGCCTGACTTCCTCCGAGCACCTCCTCTCCTCTTCACCTAGCCACTGAGCAGCCACCCTTTCAAGTGGAGCGCGGCTAGATTGGGATGGAGGAGACGGCCTCTGTCCTGTGAGAGGAGGTCCGGGCAAAGTGGCAACTTCCTCGGGGGGGGGGGGGGGCTGCTAGGAGGTGTAGGAGGGTCCCGTACCAGTGCTGGCAGGCTCACGCTGGTGGCTATGAGGTTGACACGCGTCCTGTCTGTTTTTACCTTTTGCAGGACTTTGCCAATGAGGGGAAATGGTGGGAAGGCATACAATAGCTGGCCTGACCACTGTAGGAGGAAGGCGTCAGAGATCGCCCCCCTCCCCACTCCTCCCCTGGAGCAACGCCGCTTCTGGCGGGTCGCAAAGAGGTCGACCTGGGGAACTCCCCACTCTCGGAAGAGCAGGTGAGTGACCTCTGAGTGGAGTGACCACTCGTATTGGTGGGAGAAAATCTTGCTGAGGCGATCAGCTCGTGCATTGCGGACTCCGGGCAGGTGAAAAGCTCGCAGGGAGATATCGTGGCCTACACAGAACTCCCATAAGCTCAGGGCTTCCAGACAGAGGGCCAAGGAACGAGTCCCGCCCTGTCTGTTGATGTAGTACACTGCAGCACTGTTGTCTGTAAGGACCCTGACCACCTTGCCACGAAGGTGAGTGCTGAAAGCTACACACGCCAAACAAATTGCCCTGAGTTCCTTGACATTTATGTGGAGGGACAATTCCAAGGCCGACCACCTCCCTTGGGTTTGTATACTCCCTGTGTGAGCTCCCCGGCACAAGTCCGATGTATTGGACACCAGGTCTAATGATGGGGTCACTTCCCGAAAGGGAACCCCTTGCAGCATATTGTTTGGGTAAGACCACCATTGCAGGGAGGTAAGTATCGGGGACGGGACCATGAGAACCTTGTCCAGCCCATCCCAGGCCTGGCAGAACTGAGAGGCTAGCCACAGCTGGAGGGGCCTCATAAGTAGCCTGGCGTGGCAGACCACATACGTGCATGCCGCCATGTGTTCCAGGATCTGAAGGCACGCTCTTGCCGTTGTCACCGGAAACCCCGTGACCGAGGCAATGAGATCTCGTAGGGCCTCAAACCTGCCCAGTGGGAGCAATGCTGCGGCCCTGGAGGAGTCCAGCAGTGCCCCGATGAACTCTATGCGCTGTACCGGAACTAACGTTGATTTGCTCTCGTTTACCACTAGGCCAAGAGCTTCACATGTGGACCTGAGCAGCTCCACATGGGCCTTTACCTGGGCCCGAGAGTTGCCCTTGAGAAGCCAATCGTTCAGGTATGGGAAGATCTGTACCCCTTGCCGTCTGAGGCAGGCCACCACCATGGACATGCACTTTGTGAAAACCCTAGGTGCTGTGGATAGGCCAAACAGAAGGACTGTAAACTGGTAGTGGTCTAACCCAACTAGGAAGCGGAGGAAGTACCTGTTCCCCTCGAAAATGTGAATGTGAAAATACGCGTCCTGAAGGTCCAGGGCCACGTACCAGTCCCCCAGGTCCAGGGAGGGGATAATAGAGGTCAGGGACACGATGCGGAACTTGGAATGGACCAGGAAGAGGTTGAGATCCTGCAGGTTCAGGATGGGCCTGAGACCCCCTTTTGCCTTGGGGATCAGGAAATACCAGGAGTAAAAACCCTTTCCCTGGGCCTCCGCCAACAGCCCGGACAGGAGCAGCCATGATGCCCTGAGCATGGATATGGCAGAAGCTATCAAACGGGCTGCCGTATCGGCCGCTGCTTGGAGGGATGCTTTGGCCACCGCCATCCCTTCCTCCACCAGACCCTTGAAGTCCTTCCTCTGCTGCTCCAGGAGGAGTGGTTCAAACTTTGGCAGAGACCCTCATAAGTTAAAGTCATATCAACTCAGTAGGGCCTGATGATTGGCCATCCTGAGCTGGAAACTTGCAGAGGAATAAACCTTTCTACAAAAGGAGTCCAGTCTCCTGGAGTCTTTGTTTTTGGGGGTGGGCGCGGGCTGGCCCTGTCGTTCCAGGTAGTTAACCGATTCCAACACCAGAGAATTAGGTGCTGGGTGGGAATAGAGGTACTCGTGGTCCTTAGCCAGCACAAAGTACTTCCTCTCAGCCTTCTTGGAAATAGGGGCCAAGGAAGAGGGAGTTTGACACAAGGTGTTGGAAATGTTGGCTATTCCCTGGTGGAGGGGTAGGGCCAGACGGCCCAGTGCCGAGGACAACAGCACATTAAAGAGTGTGTCGGACGGGCCCTCTGTCTCCTCAGCCTGCAGCTGGAGGTTGGACACCACCCCCTTTAACAGGTCTTGATGCACCTTGAAATCCTCCTGTGGCATAACGGGCAGCGGTGCTGCTATGGCGTCATCCAGTGCCAGAGAGAGGGCTAGCCCGGAAACATGGGCCTCTGGCAGTACTGAGGAATCAACCCCCAGGTCGGAGTCCGGGTGAGGGGCCGCCAACTCGTGACTTGTCCCTCGGCCGAGATGGAGAGGCCAGTGGGGCCTGGGATGCCCCAGCCACCGAACAGGTTCCCGTCTGGGTGAGCATCTGTGGCCACAGTGCCCATTGGCACCACTGCCCCTGCCACGGGGCCCCTTGCCACTGTCCAAATTGGGGCCCTGGCGGTGCCAGCTGGTCCGGCTGAGCCCCACGACCCGGTGATGGGCGGTTGGGTGCCGAGGCTGAGGTCACCGTCGAACGCACGGTCCCATAGGAGCGGCGGGAGTGATGGTGCCTGCGATGTCATCTTCCGCGGAACCGGGACCTCAACGTCCAGGATTGGTACCCGTCGAAAGTGCTGCTCTGGTACTCGCCCCGGAGCCTGGGGCTGCGATGCTCTGGTGCCGGTGAATCGCAAGGAGAGTACCGACTGTGATGTCTGGCAGAGCAGGAACTCAAACGGAAGCATCGACGTCAATGGTGTCGGGACTGGATGTGATAGCTGCGACGCGAGGAGAAGCGTCTACAGCGCCTGTGTCCACTACTGCGCAGCGTGGAGGGACCTCGGGACTCCTGCCCAGGCGGCGAACTGGTTAGCCTGACTGGCGTCAAGGGCGGGCATGGGCTGTGAGATGACTGGCCACTGCGCGTCGAACAAGGCAAGGAGCGGTCCTCAGAGTGGGAGCTGCGCCGCGCCGGGGAGGTCTGGTGAGCACCCAGTGGCGGCTTGCCGCGGGACTGAGGGCCCGTCATCAGTGGCGCCCCCGGTACCAGCAAACTCAAAATGTCTCGCGCAGCCTGGAGAGCCTCTGGTGTCGATGGCATCCTGACTGCTGGAGACGCACGCGCAAACGGTGCTGGGCTGCTCCACTCATCACAAGTTGGAGGCTTCGGGCCCGGGGGGCGGGGCGATCAAGGGCTGCCCGACACGGGACCAGCCTCTTCCCTTTCCTTCCCTCGGTGCCACTGCAAGGCGGAGCTCTTCCCCTGCTTCTTGGAGGGGGAGCGGTGCCGGCTGGAGGAGGGGACTTCACCGCGCACCGAAAACGTGATGCCAGGCGCCGAGTCCACTCGGCATGCTGGAGTTAGGGCCAGTGCCGATTCCATAAGGAGAGTGCGGAGCCTGATGTCCCACTCCTCCTTAGTCCGCGGCTTGAATGACCTGCAGATCTTGCAGCGTTCTCTCAAGTGAGTTTCACCCAAGCAGCAAAGACACTCAGCATGCGGATCGCTCCTTGGCATGGAACGGTGACAGGAGCCACCCGATTTGAAGCCAGGGGCACGGGGTTTACCCCGAGCCCACTCTAACAACTAAAACTACTAACTACTAACTGCTAACAGTAACTAGAGGTACTACTAAGAACATTGGAAAAGGCTGCAGCAGAACTGGAGCAAGAAGTTCCGACTACCTTCACTGGTGGCAAGAAGGACCTGAGGGTGGGGGGAGTGCACAGCTCCCCTTTTAGCGCATTATAGAGGTGCCACTCCAGGGGTCACAGCGGTGCTCCCCCCCGTACGGGTACTGCTAAGGGAAAAACTTCCGGCACCGGTGCACGTGGCAAGCACGCACACCTACTGTGGAATACACCTGAGCAATCACTAGAAGAAGAATTTATAGTATCTCCTTAGAAACTTACAACAGAAACCTGTTCCATACCAAACACCCCCCCCCATTGTGTTCATGGACAACTCACACACTCACAGGCTTGTTATTGCAGGGATGGTCATGAGAGCAGTTGCACTGGCATCTTTAGTAGGTGTGTATATTATAAATTTCTAGAGTGATTCTTGAAATGCATTACTTTTGCACCTAGCCCTTTATGTGGAGGCACAGTACCAGGAAGAACTACAAGATTTCCATCTACACTTTGAAACAGGTGTTTCTCAAACAGGCCCAGGGCAATACCTACTGGAGCAGAAACAAAAGAACTAAAGCAGCAGCAATTCCCAGCCAGATTTACAATACTTTACAGGCGGTTGTTCAATTTGTTTTTATGTTTTGAGGGAATATTTTTATCAGTGACCTAGAAGAAAACATAAAATCATCACTGATGAAGTCTACAGATGATGCAAAATTGGAGATGTGGTAAATAATGAAGAGGACAGGTCACGGATTCAGAGCGATCTAGATCACTTGGGAAACTGGGCTCAGGCAAACAATATGCTTCTTAATATATTTAAATGTAAATATGTACATCTAGGAATAAAGATTGTAATCCATAGTTCAGAATGGGGGACTCTCTTGGAAAGTAGTGACTCTAAAATGATTTGGGGGTCCTGGTGGATAATCAGCTCAACGTAAGCTGCCACATTATTAGCCAAAAAGGCTAATATGATCCTGGAATGCATAAACAGGGGAATCTTGAGTCGGAGTAGAGAGGTTAATTTATCTCTGTATTTGGCACTCATGTGACCGCTGCTGGAATACTGTGTCCACTTCTAGTGCCCACAATTCAAGAAGAATGTTGATATATTGGAGAAGGTTCAGAGAACATCCACAAGAATGAATAGAGAATTAGGAAATATACCTTGTAGTGATAGACTCAAAGAGCTAAATCTAGTCAGCTTAGCAAAGAGAAGGATGAGGGGCAACTCAGTTGCAGTCTATAAGCGTCTACATGGGGAACAAATATTTAATAATGGGCTCTTCAATCTGGCAGAGAAAGATATAACACAATCCAAAGGCTGGAAGTTGAAGCTAGACTAACTCATATTGGCAGTAAGGTGTACATATGCCATTGGAACAATTTACCAATAAACATGTTGGATTCTCCTTCACTGACAATTTTAAAATCAAGATTGGATATTTTTTCTAAAAGATATGCTCTAGGAATTATTTTGGGGAAGTTCTATGGCCTTTCTTACACAGGAGGTCAGTCTAGATGATCACAATGGTCCCTTCTGGCCTTGGAATCTATCAACATGAATCTGTGAGAAAGGGAATGGCTGTTACTTTGCCCATTGTGATTACTCCCAAGACAAGTTAGCTTTAGGCGACCACTGGGCCAAAAATCAAATGATAATGTGCATACTTAGTGGCTCCTCCCATACATGCAAAGGCCTCTTGTTTTTACTCTGTTATAAACTCCTACTTCTCTTCCAGGTAGCTATGGGTGAACTGAAAATGTTTCTTTACCTTTGAAAATGATCTTCCAATTCTAATAAAAAATTAAATTTTTGCTTTGTTTTTATGAACTTATTGATGAAATACTTACATGGATATTAATCTTAGTGGTAGTCCACCCAGCACTGAGGTACTCAAAACAGTGGAGTTTAAACATTAATTAATTTGGTTGAGTGTGATCTTGTAGCTAACTCAGATTCCACAACTTTGTAGCTCCATAAATAAAACTTAAAATCATTATGCTAGCATGCCTAGTTTATGCTGAATGTAATCTCAGGGTGCAGACCCAGAGGAAAGTTATTTCTCTGGGTCTCTCCATGCACCCAGCTAGTTCTCTCTCTCTCTCATCTTCCCTCTCCCTGTTAGGGTTAACGCATGAATCCTTCCTCTCTATAGAGCTACTCCCATCTCTTGTATATCAGGCTAGGTTAATAAACCCTCTGACCACTTAAGCTTTTCCCCATGAAATAATGAAACGCTGCTTCAGGAAGCCGCATACACTCTCCTACATATAGGCAGAGTGTGCAAGTAAAGCAGCTTCTCCAGTCCATATGGTAGAGACTGGAGTGTAAAGGTATTTTAATTTTATTCTCATGTCGTTAAATGGTATTTTGGGACTGGACAGCCCTCTAATATCATTTTGGGAGACATGGGGGTGTACCCATCCCATTTGGCAGAGTAGGTGCCCTTTCTGCAATGACATTATTTGGGGAAAAGATATGTCCTCTCTTGAACTATTGCTTTGAGAAGTGGGACCTCCACTCCTAAAGAGTATTTTGGCAGATGAAGCCTCTCCCCAACAACAGCTTTAATAATAATCAAAACAGCTTTTCTTTCTCTTCTTCCCCAGCCCCACCCCACAAGAGAGGTGGCTCTTGGTTCCCCTACTTTCCCTTCCCGCAGCAGGAGATGCTTTAGGCCTGAAGATCTCATTGTTCATGCCTTCCCCAGGAGCAGCTCCCCTTTTGTTTCTGGGAACCCACGCAGATGGCATCAGCCAAGGCTTCAAGATTATACTCCATGTGCATGTTCTCAGGCTGTCCCCTACTCTGCTCACTCCAGCATTGCTAAAAATAGCAGTGTAGCTGCAACAGCACGGACTGTACATACTATGACAAAGCTACCAAGCCTGTATTGGTGGATCCCACACTTCCAGGCGGATTCAGTGGCCTCAGAAGCTTGCTAATGCCCTCAATATGACCTCCCTTTTTCAGTGTAGCAGCAAAGGTCACAGCTTATTGAGCTTCTTTCATCACAGGCCAGTATGGGAGGTGGGAAGGTGGAATACTCAGTCTCTGTTGCTCCTTAGAGCTCAGTAGGTGCAGTTTGGCCTCCTGTTTGGAGGAAAGTCTGCTTCCCCTCTCAAGGGGATCTCTGTAAAGCATGGCAAGGAGGGGGGAACCTGGGCCCACCCCCTATGCTGGGTTCCAGCCCAGGGATCCTAATGGTAGCAGCTGTTGACAGTTTTCTCCTCACCACTGACGCTGCTTTGATTCCCTGGGCCACTTCCCTGTGGTCCCCTTTTGTTAGCTTCACCCTTCCCTCAGGATTCAGCAATGCTTCCTCTCCTCCAGCTCCTTTCACCTGGGCTTCCCACCAAGGGGTCTGGAAAGGAAAGCTTTTAAGCAGTATGAGTGAGACCTTGATTGGTTCCAGCTGTCTCCATTAGCCTAACAGCCTTAACTCACCCTTTGCCAGTTAATTGGGGCCAGGTGCTGGCATTAGCCAAACGACCTTAAGTGGTTAATTGGCATCGGGTGTCTTGATTAGCCTGGAGTAGCCTTCGTTTGGCTATCCAGGGAACAGGGACCTGCTCATTCTGAAGCTGATATACCTGCCTTTTACTAGTGTCTTATATCCTTCTGGTCTGAGTCTGTCACAATACTCAGCCGGGGACCTTGGGTATGTACTCAAGTTGTGAGTTTATGCTGAATGTATGCTGGCGCATCTTATCTACTATTTTTAGGAAAGCTAGTGTGGGTAAAACTAGCGTGAGTATGTCTACCCAAGCTGCAATAACATCTTAGATTTCAGGGTAGATAAACCCATACTAGGGTCTTCAGAACACCAGTCTGAGATATTTACTTGTCATAACCACATATTTTGGAACAAAATTCTATAAGAAATTAATAATATAGACAGACACCTCATGGCACAGGAATTTTTAACACATTATTTTAAAAAGTAAATATAAATTGACAGTCCCTTTAAAATAGGGTGGCCACTGATGCATCACTAAAATATAGGGCATCCCCTCAGCTGCATGAACTTCTGGAATGGTGCCTGATCTTACTCGCCAGTGTGACCTGTCACTCTGCATAGTGGACACCATTCTGCTGAGTGCCCTGTCCCACCCCTGCCGGCAACCTCACCTGCATGGTATGTGTGGGTCACTCCCGTGAGGGCAGAGCAACACACTGAAAAATGGCATCCTCCAGGCAACCACGAGGATACCAGACAAAACCCTCTCTGTGGTTTTATATCGGTACTGGAGAGGTACAAACCTTACAAAAACAGAACTGTCTGGCTAAAAACCAGATGAATAACCTGCTTTAAAATGATCCATTGTCGAGTTTTTAAACTTAGCCAGCAGAGATAGCTGGAGAATTTTGATGAAAAACAGACACATTTTTGGTGCCAATATTTGCAGATTTTGGTGTAGTTTATGACTAACTCTGTTATTCAGTTCTTTTCCTATTGCCACTGTCTTGCCCATCCAAATACCCAGTCATCGCCCACATTCTTCCCCCTCAGTGAAAACTGGAAATGCACTACATGTGAATAGTTTGCAATTAATATCAGATATATTTTAATTTTCACACTTCATTCTACTGGACAAAGTATGAAATAAAGTAAGAGCTCTTGGTGCCTAAACTGGACTACATTCTATACATTATACACATGCATTTGATTTCCATGTCAAAGTCTGAGACCACAAGTCCACTGCATTCCCCATGTAATTTAGTTTACAGAATTACATTCGTGTTGGCCTTGAAAGATATTGCTGTAATTGTAAAAAATTAGTAAAACAAAATAAAGCATTTTGACCTGGACAATTATACTGAGTCACTACACTTAAATTTTACTTGTGCTGTAGAGACTTGATCCTGCAAGCTACTGAGCCTTGTGGCCCAAAGCACAAGAGTAGTCCACTGACTTTGAAAATGTGCTTACATACATAACTGGGTGGGACCACAGAACACACCAATTTGCAGGATCAAGTCCTATACTACAGTCTTAAAGGTAAGTACTTCAGTGTAACTCCCGCCCCCCCCCAAAAACCCCACCCTAACCAGAACTATCACAACATACCACTGTACATATTCTGAGTAACTTATATAGTATAGTAATTTATTTTACACTTACTGTGAAGTATAGAAAATAAAATAAAACAAAACACAAGTGACTTTTTGTAAGACAGTATATAAAATCTGGCTCTCTATCCACAATTTTGCTGAATATCAAATTTCCAAAACTGCTTGCTCAGCATAGTTATTAAGATGAAGAGAAATAGTAACAGGGAGACTATGAAGAAAAAATAAATTAACCTCATTCTCATTACATTAAATATAATAATGTATACTACATCCAAATTTGTTCTCAAACAGACAGACATATCCAGAGTAACTCTACTAATTAATATTGAATTACTCTGGATTTACATCAGTGTAATTGATATGAGAATTTAGCCCTTCATTTCGACAGTTGTTGTTTTTACACTTAATTCTAAATTCCATATAACTAATTAGCAGATGTGAGAAAACCTTATAAAATTTTCATTCTCTTTCTCCTCACATTTAAATTTTTGGCTTTGGACTCAAACGTAGAGGCTTAGCAATAATACTGTTGCTCTGATGCTTTGAACTTACTAAAAGCAGAGATCTAGGAATACCAGCTATAGATTAAGTGACAAACTAGTATAGTAATATATTTGCTCTCTTTCTCCACACATCTGACAACCATTTTTCACAAATATGACCACTCATGTAGCAAAATATGAAACTACCTTCTGATTATTGTTTAACAGTCTGTTGCCAAATTCAGCTGTCGTCTCACTGGCATAACATGATCTACATTAGCCCCCTTTGTGTTGAACCACATAATTGATTAATATAGGTTGTTGGGTTTTTTGTTTTTTTGCAGCTTATATGTATTTAACAACAAATTTAATTCAAACTCTAGTCATTTATCCTCCTTTTTGATAACTACCATTTTATGAGATCTGTAAAGATGTTCTGGTCTGATTTATTTGCCAAACTGCTTTTAGTTCAAGTGATTAATAATTATAGTCTTCCCAAATTTTATTTTCTTCCAGGAAGAATGCTGCCATAGTTCTTTCACAGAACATTACTTTTTATGCTACCAATTGTTATGAAAGCATACTTTTAAAAATCAGCCTTAGGATATGGTTCATAACTTCAAGTTACTCAGTTTTCAAGAACAGCTTTCACATTCTCATTTACTTTAGGATTTATGGGAAAATAATATGACACAGGTATGAAGTTATGTTTCTGATTTACAAAGTATATAATTATAAGCATTAGTATAAAATACATCCATAATTATATGCATTATACCTATAATCAGAGAACAACAATAATATAATTATATGAAGGAAAGTTATTCAAAAACAATGTCAAGAGTTCAAACTGATGTTTGATCTGCTTTAAAATTGCTATGATTATAGAAAGCCTCCAAATTCTCCATATCTAGTGGTATAGTTCAGTTCCAGGTTATGCAAGCTTTTCCTGAAGCAAAGAGGCTAACCGTCCTCTTGGGCTGTGATTGTGATGGCACATGGTGCCACAAACGGCCCACAGCCAGAGCACACACCCAGCAGTGAGCAGTGTTGGTGAGAAAAGGGGAGCATTGTCTGAGTACCTCAATGAGCCAATTCAGTGCATCTCTTGGGCAACCTCTGCTGGTGAAGCTGTTATAGAAACCTGGCTTGTAAATTAAAGCCTCTTTCCATTACAAGTATCCCCAGTGGAGGATTGTGATGAAAACAACAGAGCTGCCCTTCTGGGAGGATGACTCCCACCCCCTACATGCTCTCTAAGGCCAACAGTGTCAGCTGTTTGTTCCCAAGCCAGATTGTGATGGATCCAGACGATTGACAAAAGACTCCTGGAACTTGAATCTACTGCCTTCAAGATGATCATGGCAAAAAATGAAGCTGCAGACAGATAAATAAATTTACAGCTACAGGCTGCAACTTTACTAATTTTAAGATTAGTGAGGCAGAGGAGGAGGTGAGTTGACTTACCCTCTCACAAACTACCAGACACTAACTGGGTCCTTAGTTAGCTAAAATGGCCTCATGCTATACAACCAAGGAATGAGAGCTGGCTTCCTTAGCCAACATCCCCGCTACTCAATTCATGATTCAACACACTACTGAATCCCACCACCCTTCCCTGATGAGGAGGAATGAGGGTACAGACAAGGAAAAGCTCTGTCTGCAAAGACTTGAGACCTCTAATGCCACAGAGACTAATGGGGTTTACCACTCCTTCCTGGATCCCACACTAAGGTCAAGCAGCTGGCCCCTTGAAGCCTCTTACCTATGCTGGACATTGGCTGCAAGCTGCAACAGTATTTACTGACATTTATTACCTTCTTCATCCCCATTTTTGAGGGGTGAATACTATCTTCACCCACTCTGATTCCAGCCTGGTGTGAAGAAAGTGAAAAAACTCAGACACGCTGCCTATCTTGGAAAAAGAAAAAAATTCCTTTCTGGCCCCACATAGCGATCAGGTTAGAGGAAACCCAGCTCTTTATAACTACACCAGGGCTGGGCTGGCAAGGCAGCAGTCACTAGCAAGAGAGGCTGCTGTGTACCCAGAAATGCTTATGCACGTGAGGAGGGAAAAAACTGGAGCCTACCAGTTCCCTCACACTCCCTGAATTGGCCAGTGGTTGACACACACAGGTAGAGATTCAAATCTGCTCTCCCCAGTACCAGCCCCTGCCTGTACATAATCCCCATGCACGTTCCAAGCAGGAGAAGAAGAAAGGTAGTGGGCAGCCCTGGTGCCAGAATACACAACCTCATCTTCAACCAGGACCCAAGGAGTAGCCATTCCTCTGCCAGACTGATCAAACACCCCATGCCTTCCCTGATAAAATGGAAAGGGGCAATCTCCTCTCTTAACCGTAGCTTTTACAATCACAAATTACACATTGTCTAGCAATTCAATATACATTGCCACAATTTGTAATAGGAATTATAGTATTTCATGGTATGAATGAGAAATCTTGTTTCATTTCTGAAAGGGGAACAAAAAACAATGAAGGTTCCTTAATGACACTTCCTAGATTGGGTCAGTGAAATGGGTTGGTCTGGCCAGGCATTAGCCTCAAGGAGACATGCTATATCATAGTTTTTGATATAGGAGTCTGTTGTGCTGTGAATCACTTTGAAAAGTTAATGGGATTTACCAACTCTCGTTAATAGTCACCTAACATTTTTAAATGTCAGACAGAAAACTAATTTTTTGAATGTCATATGGGAATTTTTAATGAAATTGAATTTCTAATCGTCTGAAAACTGCTCAATTATTTCATCGCCATTTTGACTTTTTTATGACATCTGTTAAGGAACAGGAAAAGGTTAACTAGTAGAACAATGCTTTTGATACCTATATTTCAAAGCTCAATCTTGAGAAAAACAGATTCAGAATAAGGAGTGTGTAATGCCTGGTGGCCAACGTGAGCTAAAAGGTAAGCTAGAGCAGTAGTCAAGTGTGAACAGATGGTCAGGTACCTGTGATGTCAATCAGTATAAGAGGCAGGCTGGAGCAATAGTTGGAGTTCTTTCAGGGATCAGTAATTGGAAGATCCAAACCCAGGGACTAGGTCAGCAGGTTAGGAGGCTAGGTTGGGCAAGATGGCAAGGCAGGGCCGGGAGAGGCATCAGGGCGGCAAAGTAGGGTTGGGCGAGGCGGCAAGGCAAGGCAATGGTCTGTTGCTCAGACAGTTTCATCTTCCTGTTGGGGTCTTTATATAGTGCTGGTACTCAATGAGAATGCTGTCTACCCAGCCAATAAGGGGCCTGGGGCATGGCTGCTGTGGGTCTGTAGACTGTAGCACTAAATCTGTTGGTCAGGGTGGTGGTTTAGTGCACTGTGGTGGCAAAGCAGCTAAGGATCTGACTGATCTGCTACAGTGTTAAAAAACCCGAACATCAAAAGCTACTCAATCTATCCATAGTTACTTGATCAACATCTCCCAAACACTTTTGGATAAATATAGAGGTATGAATGCTTTGAGAGATGGTGATAGATAAGATTAACTATACTATTACTATCAAGGTATCTTAACCAGGTTGAACTCCACATAGACTTACTATGATTGGGATTTTCAAAGAAGCCTACAGGAGTTAGGTCTCTAAATCACACTGAAATTTAATGGGACTGGGTGCCTAATTCCCCAAGGCTACTATGAAAATCCTAGCTTATGTGCTGTAAATCCTGAAGGAAAACAAATGGTCTCTGATTCTTTGGGCTCACAGGAACCAAAAGATGAGGCAGAGCCCATGCAAAATTTTAAACCCTTTGAGGTATTAGCTGATGATGAGACCTCAGAAGAGTTGTCGTCATTTGAACTGTTGTCAGTCCTTTGAATGAAGCATTATCCTCTATAGGAAGACTATGGTGTGGCTTTTGTACCAAATCCTGCATCATGATATCCCCCATCCAACTTAGAATCTCACCAGGACAATTCTGAAACTACCTGCCACATATATTCTAGGTTAACTGAGGAATACCTGAACAAAATAAAACCTACATTGAAGAAGTCAAAATAAATACTGAGGAAAGATACTCTGATCCAATCCCTCATAAAGAATACCTACTTGGAAACTTCAGGGATGTGGAGCTACTGAGAAAAGATTTAAAATCAACCTTAAATGCTATTACCTACAGAACAGTGGCACTATATTTCAACATACCTGAGACTTCACCAAGTGATGGAAATATGATGCTACTAGATTTCTACATATTATACGTGTGGCTAAGTCATTCATTGAAAGTTCATCCACCACGATACATTATCTGACATGTTCTTTGTCTGTTGTTGTGATGTCTGACAATACAAGTCACTGGGGAGACAAGGTGGGTGAGGTAGCATCTTTTATTGGACCAACTTAGTGAGAGAGACAAGCTTTTCAAGCCACACAGAGCTCTTCTTCAGGTCTGGGAAAAGTACTCCCAGCACCCCAGCAAAATGCCAGGTCCTTGCATTATGACCTTGACCTAGCATTTTGCTGTGGTGCTCGGAATACCTGTCCCAGCCCTGAAGAACTCTGTGTGGCTCAAAAGCTTGTCTCTCTCACCAACAGGAGTCAGTTCAATAAAAGATATTACCTCACCCGCCTTGCCTCTCTAATATCATGGGACCAACATGGCTACAACTAGACTGCATAATACATGTCACTGGCTACTGAAGATGTCAGGTTTCTGTTTCTGTAACATGTGTTCTCAGTTGATTTCAGATACTACCAATGGTTTTATTTTCTAGTACTTATTTTCAACTGGTAAAACAATTTCTAAAGTAGCTTTAAATAAACCTTTAAGAAATGCATATACATATGTGTATTTAGTAGTGAAAAATATCTATTAAGCAATTACCATACATACTAATTTGGATTTTGTAATTTTTGCAAATTTTCATTATATTAAATATACTGCACTGGTCTAAAATTATTACTAGGGAAAATTATGAGAATAATTTCTTGAAATAGTTAATTAACTTTTTCCATATAAAATGTGTCTTAACAACACATATATCATATCTAGTATTTAAAAAATTGTTCCTAACTATTTATTGTCAGACAGTTCCCTCTGTGGTGGGGCAGATTCTAACCCCAGTCTGGAAGAGGTTAAAGAGATCCTCTGGGCACAATAAGCCTCAACCTGGTGCACCTCTGAGGCTTGTCAAGCCTGGAGATGGGCAGATCTTTAAAAGGGAGGGTCTCTCTCAGTGCAGGGCAGCACTCTGAAGGAGCAGGACTCCCCAGCCTTTGGCTGTTATACAGGGAAAAGACTTGAGAGCTTTGGCTGCCCAGGCCCTCTCAGAATGGAGAAAGATCACTACATTTCCATTTTCTTTTTCCTCTCTTTGGGTTCCTGAAGGCTGAAGGAGCATACTGACTTTGTTTGGACTGCTTTAATTCTCTGCCTGCCCACCTGCCCTAACAGGCGACACCTTGAGCAGCACTAAGGGCTGTGTTCTGCACTCAAACAGGAAGCATTGCCCACCCTTCTCCCTAAAGGGATGCTAGAGAGGTGTAGCATACTACACCTCCCACAGAAATTGGACCTGATTTTTTGTTGGTAATAATGAAAGATGATTACAGGTAAATGTTGTATTAATCAGACAGTTATTTACCTTGTAAGTAATTCTGTATACTATGTAAGCTGAGGTCTTATGGTTGTCATATAGATAACATCAGCCACTTATTTCTAGAGTGACCAGACATCCCATTTTTAAAGGGACAGTCCCCTATTTAAGCCCTCCTGTTGGTGTCCTGACTTTTTCTTTAAAAATAGCAAATTGTTCCATATTTTCTGTCTCTGCCACATCAGTACCGGCGGCTGCCCACCCACCAGCGGTGAGTCGGGGGGTATCCAGTGTCCGAAGACGGGGGTGGGTGTGCAAGTCTGGTGGCGGAGCAAAGCTACGGTGTGTGGGGCCAGCCGCTCCCCCTGCTGGTCCATTAGCGCAGTCCCTGCTGTGTGCTGGCTCCCGGCTAGCAGGGCCCCATTCCCCCTACTGTTTCCAGCTGGCACTGGCTGTGAGCTAGCACTGGTGGTGGCTGGTGAGTGCGGGCAGGTGCCTGATTGTGTCGCCTCTGCTGCCCACCCATTGGCCCTTTACATGTGCCCCTTCTAGCTGTCCTCTCCCTGTTTTGCCCCTTCACCCCCTCCAACCCCGCTGCTCCTTCATAGCCCCTCCAGTGGGGCGAGTCCCCCTCCTTGCGCTGTGTGGAGAACCAGTCCTCAGTCAGAGTGCTCAGCTCACCAGCAGGCTCCTTCCTTCCCAGCTGGGCTGGCATTGCCCCAGCTGGGCTGGCATCCCAGAAAACCCCAAGACCTTCCGGGCCCAGGGCACTGGCCAGGACGAGCTGAGCCCTGCATTTGCCAAAGCCCCGCATAGCACTGGCATGGGAAAGCCTCTTCACCCCTCAGCTAAGCTCTGGAGTGGCGTGGGGGTGGGGGGAAAGTGGGCTCCAGAGCAGCCCCCTGGGGTGGGGACTTAGCACCCTCTTCAGACACCCCCCCGGCCCCTAGGGAGCGAGGGGGTTCTTCCTTCCCCTGCTGAGCCACCTCTCTGGCTCAGTGTGCTGAAGCCCCTGAAGTCAGGTTCCCTGGGATCTGGTGCACAACGCATCCTTAGGGCTTAACCCCTTCCTGCTTGTGCTGTAACTGGGGGACAGGAGGCGCCTGGGTTATGGAGGTGTTAGCTGCCTTTCGACACTGTGCAGGCAGGAAGGAACAAGCTGCTCCCAGCCACAGGGGAGCAGGGATGGGGGGAGGAAGGGGTGAAGAGATGAGCTCTGCAAAGACATGGGCCAGGTCATCCCTGCTCCCCCTCCTCTGCGACTGGAAGCAGCTCCTGTCCCTTCCCTCCCGCACAGTACCGAAAGGCTGCTGCTGGCCGCATTCTGGTGTGAACCCTGGCAGAAATCTGGGGAGGGAGAACATGTGACCTGCATACCTCCGCCGCTCACATGTTGCCTCAGGAAGACATGGCACCAGGTACCAGGAGAGGCAGGTCTGTCCCAGGGGCCCAGCCAGGAATAGAGGGTGGAGAGCGCCGGGCAGGAAGGGTTGGGTCAGTCAGTCACCCCCCCGTGTAAGAGAGGTATATGGGGGTTTGTGTGTGTGTGTGACCTCTCCCCTTTAAAGCCTTAAAGATAAGAAAGTAAATAAAAAAGAATCGAACTATGCAGTGTTTCTTTTTAACAGGGGCTCAGTCAACTTGATGTTAGTTTGAACATTTGTACTGCACAGTTCTAATTGATTGCTGTTGAACCCTCTTGAATACAAGTAATTTTACCAGGTGTCCCATATTCAGCATAGGGAAATATGGTCACCCTACTTATTTCTACTTAAGTAGTGGGGATGGACTAGGATGAATAAAGGGGAGGGCACTGTATGTAAACGTTAGGATACAAAGACAGCAAGCTTTCACTTCACAATTTCTTTCATTTACTTTGAGCCAAATTCTGAGGTGTTTATTTAGGTTTTACTGAATCCTTATTCAGGCAAACTCCCACTTAAGTAAAGGAGAATTTTACTGAAAAAATACTAAGTAGCAACCTCAGGATTTGGCAGCGGGGTGGTTTTTTTTTTTTTTTTTTTTTTTAATAAAAACTACATTTAGTACAGAGTGGAAGCCAGATTTATTTTCTGCAGTTGGACAACTTGGGCTGAAAGACAGCCTCTCCTCTTATTCTATAGTGAAGCTGCTGGTTGCAAGTTTGTATTGTTTTTACAAAATAATGAAGAATTAAGAGAAAGGCAGCTTCTTTTATTTAGAACTATTATCCTGCTGCTGCATTGTTAAATGTATCGTGTAGCTTTTAAACTCCCTCAACATAGTCAAAGTTTTCTTTTTTCCCTTATAGCAGCTCACTGGCTTTTAATATTTTAACAGAACATTTTCAAAATTGCATAAGAAATGCACACGGAAATCACATCAAAAGAAAATGGATTTTTTGCCCACTTCTCCCTAAACAGTTTTTTTTTTTTCCGAGATGCCAATGGAGTGCAAAGTTTTGCATATTAAAACAATAACTTTTTCTCCCAGCTGCAGAATATCAGTTAAGCATCCTATTTAAATAAAGAATGACTAAGCCCACTGAAGTGAGATTATGGTTGGAAAAATGACTGTAAAAATGGCAGGTTGTTATTGAGTTTGTCTGCTTCCATTAAGTTATCCAAGTTACCCCTGGTTTATTGACAAAACCAGGATTTTACTATTGTCAGCAGTGACAAGCCAATAGAACTGAAAAAGAACAAACACTTTAGAACTGTATGAAACTCACTGGCTTCACTTTGCAGGGATTCACTGGTTTTGATCCATATGGCTACACAAACCTTGAGTTACACTTGGAATTTTGGGTTCAGATGAATCTTAAATCTGAAAGTGACATTCAGCCAAAAGATGTCTGTTTTACTGTATCAACAGTGTGAAACTGCAAATCTCACATGATTTGATCCAAAATCTTAAATCTGCCTGAAAGGTCTGTAAACATTTTAAATAAACAGGTCTGAATTTAAAAGGTGAGAGGCTCAGACGTCACAACTCAGTCACTAGCAACCCTTAGTACAACCCTCCTCCCTCTTCTCCAAGATTTTGTGAAAATCATTTTTTGCCACTGAACAATATACAAGTTCACATTGATAATGGAGTGTTTCAGAGGGAGAATGACAAACACTAAAAGTGATAAATGATTAAATGACAGGTTTCAGAGTAACAGCCGTGTTAGTCTGTATTCGCAAAAAGAAAAGGAGTACTTGTGGCACCTTAGAGACTAACCAATTTATTTGAGCATGAGCTTTCGTGAGCTACAGCTCACTTCATCGGATGCATACTGTGGAAACTGCAGAAGACTGTGTATATAATGTCTTCTGCAGTTTCCACAGTATGCATCCGATGAAGTGAGCTGTAGCTCACGAAAGCTTATGCTCAAATAAATTGGTTAGTCTCTAAGGTGCCACAAGTACTCCTTTTCTTTTTAAATGATTAAAGCCATTTTAAATATTTTACAAAATATACATAGGCAAGACACATGTAGCCCTATTTTTCAACTCCTTCATTAAAGCAAATGGTTGACTTCATTGTCACTATAAAACTCTTGTTTTAAGTTGCAACCTGCACAGAGCTACAGAGTCTGTAACGCTAAGTCCACCCAGCAATAGTACAGTTTCTAGTCTCATCCAATATTCATTTCATTTTTCAGGCTATTTTGTGTATCTCTGCATTGTCTACCATCACGATGCATTCAAGACTGTCTTAGGCAATGATATGACACTGTTCTTTTTGCTTATTTTTAAAGTGCTGAATTCATGATGCAAATCACCATATACCCAGAAATGAAATTACTAAATACTAATTATTTAACGAACAAGTCAGGAGAAGGGAGTATGGCTGGGAGGGAGGGGGGACCTGAATTCTAATTGTATGAAGCCAAACCACAGTATCAGTTCTATATTTTTCTAGGGAAAGCTTCCTACAGCAAAGCAGTGCAACTGTTATTCTATTCATAGACCTCATCAGCATCCATTACAAAAGCCAATTTTTCTCATTTGCTTACAAAACACACAGAAAGTAGCTCTTCTAGATGATAAAATGAATATTCTTCTAAAGAAGTTGAGAAAAACATTAGCCACGGAAAAACAAAAGCACATCACTAAAATATTTAATTCAAAGGCAAAAAATGCAGACAAAAATAAATCTATGCAGGCTAATCTCAGTATCATTATATCAGAAATGCTAAATAATGAACTATTCAAGCTTTACATATTTAAATGGTTTATAAAATACAAGCCATTTTATTCAATGAAACAGTGTAATAATTCTTCCAAGCTGATTAATAACATTTTATTATGTTTTTGATGGTTAAAGGAAATATTTACCTAATAATCCAAAAATTGATTAAGCAATTTAAAAAAAAAATTCATGAAAGCCTAAGCTTACTAATAGTGTGCATTGTGCAAGGGTGGAAGGCACTGAAAATAGATTTGTCCTGTTCTGCATAGCTCTAGTACAAAAGCTGGTTGAAGTTTTGTATTGAATCCCCCTTTATCTGAGTGCCAATGTGGGAAACAGATTACAGCAGAATAAAAACCACATGAGAAAGAGTGTGAAAGATGGTAGTTAATGAATGGTTATAAATAAATGTTTAAAAGTTAGCAAACGAGGGCTTATTTTTAGTTTACATTACTGAATTTAAATGAAGCCCCAGAATATTGGGTATTTTTAGCCCAAAAGGTGAACTTGTGTGGTCTCTTTATAAATTTGTACAATATTCCATACAGTGGAAGTTATATATACTGTTAATGCAATGCCACAAAACTAAACCTTGAAAACTATCTTACCAGAGCTGCACACTTCACATCCAGGGTTCTTTCAGGTGCACAAGGTACACTATTAATCTCCAAGGAAAACCACACTTTGCAACATGAAGCATTTCCTCCTGCGTCAAACAAAATAGAAAAGAGTGTTTTTTACACATCTGTTCTGGAGACAATGTGTGAAATCTTAGCCCCATTCAACTCAATGGAAGTTTTGAATTAAGTGTGGCCAGGATTTCACCTATTAATATTTGTAATTAAACTGAGGCATCATTCCAAGAAAATCACAAACCAGTATAAGTATTGCCAATCCATTGCATTCCTTGTTACTGTATCTTGATTCAATTTGGTAATATGATTAACAGATGTAATCTGAACTGAAATATCACTTTTAAAAATTAACTTATGCAGAAAATAGCTAAAAAGTGTCAGACTATGTGCATTGCTTAAACACAATCCAAGAATAATTAAAATAATCTTTGCATTAAAAGGCTGTTCTACTGTATTAAACAAAAGTATTATAGAACAAAAAACACCTAGAATAAAATTTTTACCTTAGCAGGGACAGTCCTCCCTTGCAAAGTCTACACAGCATATTTTGTTTCACAGTTGCATCAGATTTTGCCTCAAGTTTTCAAACAAGGTGACCTTAGTTTTAAGTCTTGTGACAAGGTTTAAATCAGAGACATTAGCACCTGTCAAATGTATGCATCAAAACATTCCACTATAGGAATTGCCATATTGGGTCAGATCAATCATCTAGACAGTTTTCTTTCTCTGACATTGGCCAGTACCACGTTTTGCAGAGAAAGATGCACGGAACTCTGCAGTAGGCAGTTATGGAATAAAATGGCCATAGGAAAATATTCTTCCGAAACCCCGTTAAATAGAGTTTGGCCTATTTTCTGAAATATGATGGTTTATATCACATCTAAATCTTTTGTATCTCTCCTCCTACATGGTCCAGAAGGGAGCAAAGAGAGAGAATTAGGCGTTCTGCTGCTATCTAGAAGAGAAACAAACAGCACCAGAGTCTTGGAAGCTGTCTTCCTGCACAATCAGGAGGAGGAAAAAAACTATTCATTATCTCTTGGTTCCCATATTAGAGATCACTTAGCAACTATAAATATTAGAAACTTGATTTAAAAAATAGGAACAAATTCTGCAGAAATTGATGGGTTAAAAGGACAACACATTTACAAGGAAAGCTTGATGCTCACCACTGTTAAGTGGACAAGTGATTTGTTAAATCCTGCTTGGAGTGTACTATGCTGCTAAAGCCAGCAACAGGAGAATGGATCCTTCCATCAACTATTGCAAGCAAGGTCAAGCACTGCCCCAACTCTGCATCTGAAGTGATTGGCAGTAGAAAGGCCCACACTCCCCACTGAAGATGTTTTTTATAAATGCATGGAGTTTAAGGCCAGAAGTGACCCATAGATAAGCTAACCCGATCTGTATATCTCAGGCCATTAAATTTCACCTAATCATCCCTATATTGAGCTCATTAGCTTGTGTTTGTCTATAGGATATCTTCTAGAAAGGCATCCAGTCTCAATCTGAAGCCTTCAAGAGATGGAGAATCCACCACTGATCTTGGTAATTTGTCCCAATGGTTAATCACATTGACTGTTAACAATTTGTGCCTCATTTCTAATAGAAATGTCTCTTCCTTCAATTCCAGACATTGGATCTTGTTATGCCTTTCTCTGAGAGCTTAAAGTGCTCTCTAATAACTGGTATTTTCATCCTGTGAAGGTACTTATACACTGTAATTAAGTCATCACCCAATCTTTTTTTTTTATAAATGAAACATATTGAGCTCTTTAAATCTCTCACTATCAGGCATTTTCTTCAGCACTTGCATCATTTTCATGGCCTTTTCCTGCACTCTCCAAGTTTTTGATAGCCTTTTTAAAATGTTGATACCAGAACAGTAAGCAGCAATCCAGTATCAGTCTCACCAATGCTATATGCATAGGCAAAATCAATGTCCTAATCCTCCTCACTACTCCTCTGTATATACATCAAAGGATCACATTAGCCTTTTTTACCAGAGCATTGCAGTAGGAGCTCATGTTGAGTTGCCTGTCCACTCCAACCCCTAGATCCTTTTCAGAGTCATTGCTTTCTACAATACTGTTCCCCATTCTGTAGGTATGTCCTGTTCCTTGATATATAAGTTTGCATTTGGATGTACTAATACATGTTTTGTTTGAAGGGACCCAGCTTCCAAGCAATCCAGATAGCTCTGTATGTCTCCTCATTCTCATGATGTTGTAGCAATCAGGCAAGGTACTAACAAACTTCAACAGGACTTTATTTTTAAAGTGGAAACCTCTTTACCAAGCTGCTGCTGCACCCTCGGTACCTCTCACTCTGCCTTCTCAACTCCCCCCCCCTTCCTGTTTCCTGTCCTTTCAGACTCCCAACAGCCAGTGCTCCCAGTTCTAATAATTACAAGCAGCATCTAAACACCACACATGATTAATTTGGGATAGGGACTCCATCTATCTTCATGTCAATCACAAATTTAATCAGCAGTGACTTTATATTTATGCTGAGATTACTGAGAAAATGTGGAATGATGCTGGGTCTAGAACTGATCCCTGTGGAACTCCATTAGAAACATCCCTATTCTATTATGATTCCCCGCTGACTACTTTTTGAGATATTTCAGTTAGCAAGTTCTTCATACATTTAACATGTGCTCTATTAATACTGCATAGGGATAATTTTTAAAAATCAGAATAACAGTCAAACACCTCCTAAAAGTGTAAATATATTAAATGTATGTAGTTACTTTTACCAATCAAACTTGTCATCTCAACGAATAAAATAAGGTTTGACAAGACCTATTTTTTCATAAACTCTTGCTGTCATTAATTATTCTTCTATCCTTTACAGTTGAATCCTGTTTAGCTTTTCCATTATTTTGCCTGGGATTGGCTAACTGGCCTATATTTACCCAGGTCATCCCACCTGCCTTTCTGAATATTTGTATAACATTAACACTTTTCCAGTCTTCTGGAATTTCCCTGGTATTCCAATATATATTACAAATTAACATCAGTGGGACAGAAATCTTCTCAGCCAAATGCTTTAGGACTCTTTGGTGCAAGTTACCTTAGCCTGCTGATTTAAAAATGTTGCCTAGTAGATTAGATTTAATACCCTCTTTGGTTACTAATGTACTGCAAAGTATTTCAGCATCCTTCTTCTTTCCAAATGCATAACAAGAACATTGAGTGAACAATTGTGGCTTTTCTGCTTTATTATTAACCATTTTATCACCTCCATGTAGGAATGGTCTTATACCATTGCTAGGAATTCTTTAGGTCCTAATATATTTAAGATCCTTCTTATTTTTCTTAGGCCTGAAGCCACAGATTTTTTCCATGCTGTCTTTAGCTTCCCTTATCAATTATCTGCCTTTCACAACACTGGTGACCCTGACATGATTGTGGTGTGATTACTGCTGTCTGTTGCTAGTGCTTCTGTTCTTGGAGCTCTGGTGTTAGGCGCATTAGAAGAGAGTGTAGCGTGTTGATTCCCCAGACCTCGATGTTGTTCATAAAGAAAAACCATAGGCTTGGTTCAGTGGTGAAGGTTTATTGTTGATGAAGCATGGTACTAGCACCACAGCTCAATCGTTACAGGTACACTAATACATGTATGCTCACAACAATAGTACCAGCTCAATCAGCAAAACATTAAGTTGTCCCGTAGGCTAGCATAAAGATGCCCCTCCTATGACTTCTCCTTTTATACATTGATAGAAACAAGTTACATATTACATTCCATATGTTGCTAGTTACTACCCTTGTACCTACTAGTTTGAACAAAACATCCTCATCCATTATCCGGTCATCCCATTCCTATCTTACAAGTGGTCAGTGTGCTCTTGTACCATCTCTTGGGAATTTGTTGACGTAGTTTCTTGATAATTATGGGTGTTCTAGAACCATCCTCTCAGGTCAGGAATGTGCTTACTTGGTTAGCTAATACCTAGTATTTGGTTATTTTGCCAAGGCCAGGCCTACTATGGTTCACAGCCTTTGGTTCATACTATTTATGCCAAGGGCTTAACACTAAACTTCTTCTCATCAGTGAGAATATCCACTTCCTCTTGCTTGTTACCCAGATTCCCAGCACTGATATTTAAGCAACTGAAAATTTTCTTCTCTTCACTTTATTTGTCCCATCTGTCCAATTTGTTGGTGACACAATGAATTTGAGTTTGTAATGCAATTACCTCCTCATCACCCCACCTTTACATTATTAGTTTAATGCCATCCTGGCTGCTCCAACAAGTCTCCAACCGAGATTAGTCTCCCTGTCTATGAAATGTGGGACATCCCATTCATACAGCTCTGTCCCCCATTGGAAAGTGGACAATGCACCAAAAAATTCAGGCCTTTAGCTTTACACCATTCACAAAGCCAAAAGTTCACCTCCACTATTTTCTGTCTTCTCCATTCTCTCACCTGTGTGTTGCAAACAATCTACATTAGTGCCCCCACCCCATCTTTCCCACTGAATGGAGTCTATAAAATGTAGATATAACAGCCCTATGAATGTACTAACTCCCAGTGCCTACACTGGCACTACACACTCCAGCTGGGTGGGTGTGAAAGCACAAGACCCAGCATGGGGAATTACACTGTGTGGGAAGTGGAGAGTTTTAACTACATTTAACATGAGCAATTCAGTAACTTCCTGTTGAAAAGGTATTGTTGTGTTTTTTGCAGGCTGGCCTGTACTCAGGGAGAACAAAGTTGAGTAGCCTTTTCCTGCAAGAATAACTTCTTAAGATTTTCTGTCTCTTCTGCACAGCCATTTGTAAAATTTTAAACATAATTGTATAACAAACAAGTAATGATATTATAGATATATAACTGCATCCTAAGAAAAATGAATTGCAGGAGTTACTAAACTGTCACTTACAATTTAAGGAGCAGCAACTGGATGCTAAAAAGATGATTTTTGTGTCACTAGACCTCATCTTTTCTAATTTTCTACAGAACACAGGTTTAGCCTTGGTTAGCACTTGCCTTGAATTCTAAGTTTTTCTTTCTTTGTTTTTGTTTTTTGTTTTTTGTTTTAGTTTTTTTTATTGGTAACAGAAATATCTACACTTAATGATTTCATTCCATAGAAAAAATACATTAATTGAACATTAAATTTCATGGTTAAGTACTCAAAAGTCAGGAAATTCCAAAATTAAGGTTGGGTGTGCAACTATCATTTGAATTCAATGGTTGGAGGACACGAAAAATGAAGTGTGAATCAAACAACTTCTATCCTCACCCCTCCATAAGCAGTAAAATTGAGTGAAGATTAAATTCACCGCCTCTTTGCATTCATCTAATACCACCTATGACTAGGATGAAATCAATAAAAATATGTTGTAACTTTTATGTTCATGACTTTTTTGAAGAAAAGTGTTTATTAAAATGTAACTCAAATTCTATATTCTGTCTATCATGAAAGTGTGTCACATACCAATCCTAACTGAGAACAACCAACTATGTGATTTGTATGACACATCAGACACTTTTCCTTTCCTGTCAAGCAGATTCCCTGTCCTGGGATAACCATGTTCTTTTGAACAATATGGGCAATATATTCAGCCTCAGAAAGAATAAGGTGCAGTGGCCAGGTAGAAAGGAATAGCATGGGAAGAAAAGAGTTTTTAGAAGTGCTCAATTCCAAATCTCTGCAGTCCATCTTTCTAGAACTATACACTCTAAGAAGTAGTGATTTTTTTTACTGTGAATTTGTACATGTTCATACCCTTTTTGACTTCTATAATTTTTAAATACACTTTGCAAATACTATGACAACTCAGCAAGAACTACTTACACACTAAGTTTTACAGTTTGTCTGGTTTTGTGATGTAGGTGTTTTTACATATATTTCTTTCATATATATATATATATAGCGTTAGCAGTTCCCCCCACTGCTAAAGACATTTTTTATTCACCATCCTTAGTACAAAAAACTTATCAAAACATTCACCTTTCCCCAGACATGGAAAGTTTCAGTCCAAAAGGTGACATTTTCAGACATCTATGAGCAAATCAAAACAGGGGTTCATAATAGAAAGCATTCTGCCATAATACAGACATACATCTGTGTGTGTGTGCTCATTTATAAACTTTTGACATTTTAAATATATTTGATATCTTTCCTCATGACTTAGTGATAGTACTTTGAAGTATTATGAGATAAACCTGGGTTTGATTTTAGTCTCATTCTCTGTTGTCTCACTCCCTGGGGCTTCAAAAAATCCCTAACTTGCCTGCATACAACCACAGGGCTATGATCTTGTCAGATCTCATAACATAAGCAAGATTAAGCTTGGTCAATACTTGGATGGGAGACTGCAAAGGGTAAGAAAATGAATGCACATCTTTTGAGCATAGGTGTGCATCAATGTTAGTATTTAATCTCCTACATACCTTCTTTTTGTCCCGGTTACAACTTTTCATTCTCCATAATCAATGGGGTTTGGCACTTGTTCATGGGGTCAGGGATTTGACATTAATATTAGGTGTTCAAGGCAACTGGTGCACATGCCAGCTCAGCTTCATTTATTCACCAACAGTGGCAAATGTAACTCCATCACTTCAAGAGATCTTACTTTCTGTAAAGCTAAGGGTTATTTTCAGAATACAAAAAGCTGTATGCTTTTCTACAACAAACTCACATCCCATGTGTGGCAGAAATCACCTGGCAAGTTTCATATTATATTTCCACAAGAGGTCTGTAATACTAACTGTGACAGGGTGTGCATACCCCCCACAAGCCAGGAAAGGGTTAATCCCACACTATGGGCGAAGAAAGTTCTGCCCCTCAGACTGTGCTGGGCATGCTCCAACTGCTGAGCTAGTATAAAGGATAGCAGCCCAGCTCAGTCTGGGCTGACCACCAAGGAGGAAGGACGTTTGGTGGAGGCTCCAGCCCAGGAGTGGTTACAGCCCTTGCCTGTGAGAGCCGGAGATCCCGAGACCCAGACTGGAGACCTGTTGCCATCGGAGTCACCTGCGCTAAGAAGTCTGGAGACCCAGATGCCCTGTGGACTGCAGAGTCAGGAAGCCTGGTAGCAAGTAACCCAGGGAGGGAGTGAGTAGTTTCTCCCACCTGTGTAAGGTCAGCGTGTTGCAGTTGGATTCCCTGCTGACCCAGTGGAGGACCACTCTGCCACTGTTAGGGCCCTGGGTCGGGACCCGGTGGACACCCTACTCCAGCCACTACCCCCTCTGGTGGCAACCCCCAGATCTGTCCACTAGGCCACACAGCCCTGTACACACTGTATTGACTCTTGACTACTAGGCCATGCTGCCCTGTACCTGCAGGCTGCTATATTGACTCTGGCCGCTAGGCCACGCTGCCCTGTATCTGAGGGCTGCTGTATTGACTCTGGCCACTAAGCCCCATTGCCCAGAATTTAAGGGCTGCTGTATTGACTCTGGCCATTAGGCCATGCAGCCCAGAACCCAGGGGCTGCTGCTTTTACTCTGACCCTTGGACCTCATCATGGTGAGTCCCAAGACAGTTGGGTAGACTGTAACTGTGGTGTCAGCAACCCCAAAGGGAGATGGGGTGTGCACACACTGCCACACTAACAAGCACTTTTCTTTGATTCTGAACTTGTCTGCTATAGCTCAGAAAAAGAAATGGAAGTTGCATGAAATCCTAAGAACATATATTCGTGTTGTCCTTCAAATTGAAGGAATTTATCTCAACCTTTAAAATCAAGGCCATTATAGGAAGTAAAAAATGTGTTTAGTTTCTAAAGATTAATTTGAAAAAAATGTTTAGTATACCTCCATTATAAGGTGTCATAAATATAAAAATTTCAACTATATTTAAACACCATTCCAGTTAAATTAAAGAAGCCGCTACAACATTCACTGCCTATTAAAAAGTCTCAAGAGATACACTCAAGGGGCCAGATCCTCAGCTACTGTAATCTGTCATAGCTCCACAGACTTCAGTAAAGTTATGGCAATTTACACAAGCTGATGATCTAGACCAAGGGATTTTTATCACCCAAAAACAATGACCAAGATTTTCAAAAGTGATTGGTAATTTTGAGTGCCCATCTTGAGACACCATACATAGTTTTGTAGAGGGTAGGTACTCTCTCTGCTATTCAGTACAAAATGAATATTTATGGTGCAACTCTACTTACACAAGTGTTATTTCAGTTATTAAGATAACATATTTTAGTTATTCTTATTTAATGTTATATTTATTCATTTTCTGAGTCTTTATAAATTTATCAGCTAAAACAAAGCATAATATAAAATTCAGTGGGTAAACGCCAGGTAGCCTTACAAACAGTACACCAGAATCAAATTACCCTCAGTGAGAACAAAGTAACATCATGGGCTAAACAACTTTTTGTTCAGATGCTGTAGTGCTGGGCACCAGTATAAGAACCTACATCGGTAGATGTGACTGGTCCAGAATAAAATAAGCTATTTCCAGGAATGCATAAAAAGAATGCAAATTTCCTGAGCAAGACAAACTTAACTCAGAAAATGTGGATGATGGAAATGTATGTATAAAAATAAATGCATTCCAATCGATGAGGGGTAGATGATTTCACTTAGTGATGTAATTTACAGTAAGAAAGAACCATTCTGCAGTCATTTCCATGCATTTTGGAAGTGTCTGAAAGCAGTTTGTTGATCACAGGGAAAGCATGTCAGTGTAATCTCACGGATCCACTCCTGCAGCTAGTGGGAAACTGGGGCTTGGTCTACACTAGGACCTGTCTGTACAACTAGGTCACTCAGGAATGTAGTTATACTGACCTAACCCCTTGTGTAGACAGTGCTATGTCGATGGGAGGGATTCTCCTGTCAACATAGCCACCACCTCTCAGGGACATGGAGTACCCTACGCCAATGGGAGAAGCTCTCCTGTCAGCATAGGTAGCATCTTCACTAAGTGCTACAACGATGCAGCTATGCTGCTGCAGCACGGGTCAGTGTAGATGAGGCTTGGGTCCCCAGAAGATTCCTTCCTCTCTCCTCACCACATTTTCTCTACAGAAGTAGCCATATACGTTTGGGTGCACTCAAAACATATCTCCTCGTTCATGTTCTTCAAAATGCTTAAGCAGCTCCCACATATAGTGGTGCAATCACAGAAGCCAGGACTTTGTTGAGGGGGATGAAAGTCTCAGGAAAGGAGAACTTCAAATTGGAGCAGAGGGAAATGATTTCATACTTGGAACCCTCATTCCAGATGAGGTCATAGTATCCTCTCACACTGAGGATACTTCTGTTATTAGGAAGAAACAGGTAATAGTACTGGGGGATTCAATCATTAGAAATATAGATAGCAGGGTTTTGATGACCAGGAGAACTGCACAGTCAAATGCCTGCCAGGTGCACAGGTTACAAACCTCTCTCGAGACATCAAGACAGATGTATGTGCAATGCTGGGTAGGAGCCGGTGATTGTGGTACAAGTAGTTACCAATCACACAGGGAATGGTAGGAGAGAGGTCCCAGCAGCCAAATTTAGGCTGCTAAGAGATTAAAGTCCAGGATTTCTATGATAGCATTCTCTGAAATGCTGCCAGTTCCATGAGCAGGATCAGTTAGACAAGCAGAACTACAGGGTCTCAATGCTTGGATTAAATGATGGTGTTCGGAGGAGGGATTTAGGTTTATTAGGAACTGGGGAGCCATTAGGGAAAGGAGGAGCCTACACAGGAAGGATGGGCTCCCACTTCAACCAGGGGTGGCCAACCCGTGGCTCCGGAGCCGCATGTGGCTCTTCAGAAGTTAATATGCGGCTCCTTGCACAGGCACTGACTCCGGGGCTGGATCTACAGGTGCCAACTTTCCAATATGCCGGGGAGTGCTCAGTGCTCAAACCCCTGCTCTGCCCCAGGCCCTGCCCCCACTCCACCCCTTCCCCCGAGCCTGCCATGCCCTCACACTTCCCCCACCCCACCAGAGCCTCCAGCGCACTGCGTAACAGCTGATCGCAGCAGGCGGGAGGCGTGGGGAGGGAGTGGGAGGCACTGATTGGTGGGGCTACCAGCGGGCAGGAAGCGCTGCAGGTTGGAGTAGGGGGAGCTGATTGGGGGTTGCTGACATATTAGTGTGGCTGTTTGGCAATGTACATTGGTAAATTCTGGCTCCTTCTCAGGCTCAGGTTGGCTGACCCTGACATAAACCAAAATGGGACACATCCCTTAGAGGAGGATTTGTTAAAGGGAATACTAAACAACTAATTGACAAATTTTGTAAGTGCTTGCATTTAAATGCTAGAAGTCTAAGCACTAAAAGGGTGCATAGGATCTTGTCCAAAAGGTGAATATAGCTGAACTGCTCAGTAATAGTGATCATAATGTAATTATCTTTAACATCCTTGCTGGAGAAAGTATCAAAGAAACCCACCACCACACCATTTCATTTCAAAAAGAAGAACTACACAAAAATGAGACAACTAGTTAGGTGGAAATTACAACGAACGGTTACAAGAGTGAAATGCTTGCAAGCTGCATAAAGCTTTTTAAAAACACCTTGATAGTCTCCAAATATATGTATACCCTAAATTAAAAACAAACAAACATAAGAGGACCAAAAAATGCCACCATGGCTAAACAACATAGTAAAAGAGATGGTCAGAGACAAAAAAAGACATCTTTTAAAAATTTTGAAATCAAATTCTACTGAGGAAAATAGAAAGGAACAAACTCTGGCAAGTCAAGTGGAAAAGTATAAGTAGGCAGGCCAAAAGAATTTGAAGATCAACTAGCAAAAGGCATAAAAAGCAAAGCAGTTTTTTTAAGGACATCAGAAACAGGAAGCATGCCACACAATCAGTGGGACCACTGGATGATCGAGATGCTAAAGGAGTACACTAGGAAGACAAGGCTGTTGCAGACAAGCTAAATGAATTCTTCACTGCAGAGGCTAGGACGAGATTCCAACACCTGAGCCATTCTTTTAATGTCAAATCTGAGGAACTGTCCCAGATTGAAGTATCAATAGAGGAGGTTTGGGAACAAATTGATAAATTAAAGAGTAACAAGAAGTCACCAGGACCAGATGATATTCACCCAAGGGTTCTGCAGGAACACAAATATGAAATTGCAGAATCACTAACCATGGTATTTAACCTATCACTTAAATCAGCCTCTGTACCACATGACTGGAGGATAGCTAATGTAACACCAATTTATAAAAAAGGCACCAGAGGCTATCCTGGCAATTACAGGCTGCTGAAGACTAACCTCAGTACCAGGCAAACTGGTTGAAACTCTAATAAGGAACAGAATTAACAGACACATATGTGGACATCATATGTTGGGGAAGAGACAACACAGCTTCTGTAAAGGGAAATCATGTCTCACCAATTTATTAGAATTGAGAGGTCCAACAAACATGTGGGCAAGGGGATTCAGTGGATATAGTGTACTTGGACCTTCAGAAAGCCTTTGACAAGGTCCCTCATCAAAGGCTCTTAAGCAAACTAAGCTGTTTTGGGATAAGAGAGAAGGTCCTCTCTTAACTGGTTAAAAGATAGGAAATGAAGGATAGGAATAAATATTCAGTTTTCACTGTGGAGAGAGGTAAATAGCAGGGTCCCCCAAGGATCTATACTGGGACCAGTGCTGTTCAACATATTCATAAATGATCTGAAAGAAGGAGTAAACAGTGAGGTGCCAAAGTTTGCAGACCAAAGTCCAAAGCTGACTGAACAGTTACAAAGGGATCTCATGAACCTGGGTGACTAAGCGACAAAATGGCAGATGAAATTCAACGTTAATATATACTAAGTAATGTACATTGGAAAACGTAACGCCAACTATAAATACAAAGTGATGGGCTCAAAATTTGCTGTTACCACTCAGGAAAGAGATTTTGATGTCATTGGGGACAGGTCTCTGAAAATATCTGCTCAGTGTGCAGTGGCAATCAAAAAAAAGCTAACAATGTTAGGGAACCATTAGAAAAAGGATAGATAATAAAAAAGAAAATAATAATGCCTCTATATAAATCCATGCTATGCCCACACCTTGAATACTGCATGCAGTTTCAGTTGCTCCATCTCAAAAAAGATATATTAGATATATTACTTTGCCAAAAGTACAGAGAAGGGCAACAAAAATGGTTAGGGGTATGGAACAGCTTCCATATCAGATTCAAAAGACTAGGGGTGTTCAACTTCTAAAGGAGACGACTAAGGAGGGATATGATAGAGTTCTATAAAATTATGACTGGTATGGAGAAAGTAAATAAGGAAGTGTTATTTATCCGTTCACATAACACAAGAACCAGGGGTCACCCAATGAAATTAATAGGCAGCAGATTTAAAAATAAACAAAAGGAAGTATTTCTTTGCACGATGCACAGTCCTCCTGTGAAACTCATTGCTAGGTGATGGTTATAATTTTGGCCTTCACAACATGTTAAAAAATTAGTAAGTCATGGAGGATAGGTCCAACGGTGATTAGCTAAGATGGTCAGGGATGCAACCCCCTACTCTAGGTGTCCCTAAACTTCTGACTGCCAGAAGATGGGACTGGACCAAAGGAGAGGGACCACTCGATAAATTGCCCAGTCCTATACATTCCCTCTGAAACATCTGGCACTGGCCACTGTTGGAATACAAATACTAGGCTAGAAAGACCAGTGATCTGACCCAGTACCGCCCTTTTTGTGTTCTTAGGAAGATAAATTTTAATTAGAAATGAGACACATTTTTAACAGTGATGGTGATTACCCATGGGAAACAAACTACGAAGGGAAGTAGTGGATTCTCCCTCTCTTGATGTCATGAAACCAAGACTGGATGCCTGTCTAGAAGATATAGTTTAGTCAAACATAAGTTAGTGAGCTCAATATAGGGGTAACTGGATGAAATTTAATTGCCTGTGATATACAGGAGATCAGATTACATGATCTAATGATTCCTTCTGGCCTTACAATCTATGAAACACACAGAACTCTGAACAGAACTATTAAAATAGATGCCCATTTGTAACAGGTCACAAGTCTTTAAAGATACATGCACAGTACATGAAAAGTCCTAATAAAATTTTGGAGTCTCAAAACTCCTTATGTCAAAAACCAGACTATAAATGGTGTATTTTTGAGCACTGAAAGTTCTTACGAGTCTGAATATCTCCCTCACAAACCTGATAATTGACTTCCCTCTCACAAATGTTTTTCAGTGCTTTCTAATTTTAAAGCCCTACCAAAACTAAACCTGTATAGAATTAAATTAAAAATCTCAACTGCTATGTGTTTAAATACAATAGACAACTGTAAAACTACAAAAGGTCATAAACCATATAATGCATTTTCCAATGAAATTCTGGGTCAGATTCAATTCAATTACACCAGAATTTTGAAGAAGAAGAAGAAAAAAAAAGGGAAGTCTACTGAAGACAATGAAGTACTCTCACAATTCATACTACTGTAAATGAGAACACAGGCTCTTTAAGTGTATTCTATTTCCTTCAAATTTTAAATAAAATGTAAATGTTTTATATGTAACCTAGAAGAATCAAATAGCATGGCCCAACAGAAAACATTATACTGTACTAGATTTTCCCAGAAGTCTTTTCTCCAAAGGCTGTATTTTCCATCTTTCAAAGTTCAAAGGCTTTTCAAAAATAACGAACAGGTATAATGTAGGCACCACTTCATTTAATGCACTACTGTATCAATTCAGAGGCTTCACTCTGTCCAACTACCAGTTTTTACAGCATTCCCTGGTGTACTTCTGAACTTCTAATCAGGCCTTTAGCCACCAGCCTTCTCTTATAATCCCATTCTCTAGGCTGCAGGAGGCAAGAGTAGGGAGTTGACACCTTAAGTGTGCTCTAGTACAGACTGTAAACCTTGTAACAAAGCTCTAGCAATGCAATACTATCCAGTTTCTTTTAGAGAGGCTTGAATCCATATATATTACCTTCTTTATTAATTGCAAACAAGCCAGAACTATAAATATCAAACTGGCACATTCCACAGAAAAAAAAAAAACTTTGCCATCTATTGACCAGCTACAGTTTAAGAGAAAAATGCCTAAACTCTGCTTACAAAAACAGACCACAATATGGGTCGATCATTCAGCAACACAACAGAAGTTACAGAAAATGTAAAATTAACATTACCAAGCAGGATTAGAAGCATCCATATTATCAACCTGTATATTCTTACTATAATATTTCACAGAAACATAACAAAACAAATGAAAATCTGTTTTTGAATAATCACTTTTCCTTCAAAGGGAACCTTTCCATTGATTTCAGGGGGATTTGGATCAGGACATTCAAGTTCTACTATTCTCAGTTCTACCACTGACCAGCCGTGTGACCTTGCGCAATTTGCTAAAGCTCTACCTGAATTTTCCCCTTTGTGAAACTCTGATAATACTATTTATCACACAGCAATGTTAAGGCTTAATTATTATTTTAATTATTTTCAGAGCCTCAGATGAAATGTGCTACAGTATGTAATAGTGAAATATTACTACTGTACATTTCTTTTTCTGCCCTAATCTCTATTCTATAGCACTAAAAATGGCAAAAATGTGATTAACTGAATCCTGTATCCAAGACATTACAGAAGGATTGCTGAGGATCATCCAGCTCTCTGATTACTACCCCATGCTGCTCCATTGATATGGGCACTAATGATACTGCAAGGTCTGACCCTGAGCCAATCAGAAGTGATTAAAGGGCTCTGGGAGTGAGGGTGAAGGAGTTGGGGGAGCAAGTGGTTGTTCTCATTGATCCCTCTACTCAAGAGTTGCGATCTGGGAAGAGCTAAACAAATCCTGGAGGAAAATACATGGCTGCACAGATGGTGTCACCCAGAGGGCTTCAGCTTCTTTGACCATGGGATCCTGTTCCGAGAAGAAGGGTTGCTGGGCAGAGATGAGATCCACCTGTCAAAGAAGGGGAAGAGTATCTTTGGACACAGATTAGCTAACCTAGTGAAATGGACTTTAAACTAGGTTTATTGCAGGGGGTGGGGGTGGGAGGAGGAGACAAAAGACCACAGGTAAATCCAAAATATGGAGACATGGGCAAAGGATTGGAATCTTGGGGGGACATAGTTGTGACACTGAGCCAGAAAAGGTTAAGCAACTTGCAGGCTAAATTACCCAAATTCTACATTTAAAGACATATTAGGGCTATTCCTTGTAAATGGTTAATAAATGGTTAGATAGACTAGAAAAATGTAGACTTGTATTGCTAGAGTATTAGAAGAAGATAGGGATTGTAATTGCTAATAAGACTGGACTTTTCATCTTGGAAAAGAGATGACTAAGGGGGGATATGATTGAGGTCTATAAAATCATGACAGGTGTGGAGAAAGTAAATAAGGAAGTGCTATTTGCTCCTTCTCATAACACAAGAACTAGGGGTCACCAAATGAAATTAAAAGGCAGCAGGTTTAAAACAAACAAAAGGAAGTATTTCTTCACACAACACACCGTCAGCCTGTGGAACTCTTTGCCAGAGGATGTTGTGAAGGCCAAGACTATAACAGGGTTCAAAAAAGAACTAGACAAGTTCATGGAGGATAGGTCCATCAATGGCTATTAGCCAGGATGGGTGGGGATGGTATCCCTAGCCTCTGTTTGCCAGAAGCTGGGAATGAGTGACAGGGAATGGATCACTTGTTGATTACCTGTTCATTCCCTCTAGGGTACTTGGCATTGGCCACTGTCGGAAGACAGGATACTGGGCTAGATGGACCTTTGGTCTGACCCAGTATGGCCGTTCTTATGTTGTATTTATCTGTGGAACCTTTTGGGGAAGGGGGAACCTGTACAGGAAGAATGGCCTCCACTTAAACCAAAATGTAACCAGATTGCTGGTACTTAACATTAAAAAGGTCATAGAGCAGTTTTTAAACTAAGGGCTGGGGGAAAGCTGATAGGTGTGGAGGAGCAGATAGTTCAGACAGAGACATCCCTTAAGGGGGATCTATTAATGGAGATTCTCCATGTCATAGTAAGGAGGAGAGGATGGAAGATAAAATATGGGTAAGAGCTGATGAGAGAGAGTCAAATGAAAAACAGTCCCATTCAATTACATTATGCAATGGCAGACAGCTAAAAAGTGACAATTGTTTTAAAGTGCTTATATACAAATCCTAGAAGTCTAAATAATAAGATGGGTGAAATAAAGTGCTTCGTATTAAATGAGGATATTGATATAATAGGCATCACAGAAACGTGGTGGAATGAGGATAATCAATGGGACACAGTAATATTAGGGTACAAAATATATCGGAAGGACAGAACAGGTCATGCTGGTGGGGAGTGGCACTATATCTGAAAGACAATGTAGAGTCAAATGAAGTAAAAATCTTAAATGAACCAAACTGTACCACAGAATCTCTATGGATAGCAATTCTATGCTCGAATAATAAGAATATAGCAGTAGGGATATACTACAGACCACTTGACCAGGATGGTGATAGTCACTGTGAAATACTCAGGGAGATTAGAGAATATAAAATAAAAAACACTATAATAATGGGGGATTTCACCCCCTGTTGGATCATATTAAAGAAGTTCTGTATTAAAATCACAAATGAGTTTGATTCCCCATAGTTTAAATTCCAGGGTATTACTAATTAAGAGGTCTCTTGGTTTTTGGTACTGTTTCTCTCCCTCTATGCGTGAAACTTGCAAGCTGCTAATTGTGTTAGTACATTCTAAGACAGAGTCTGTTTTCAAAGCAATTCTTTGTAACAACAACTACTCACACAGAGACTCAAAGCAATACTCTGTAACAACAGAAACAGCACCCAGAGACTCCCCGCCCTTTTGTTGTATTCATCTCGCTTTGTTAACAATTGTGATTAAAATAGAGATAGAGGATGTATGTGGATGAATGCTTGGTGTGGATAATAACTGAATGATCAGGGAGGTGCCAGCCTAAGAATCCAGTGTCCATCGGCTGAAGAAGGCGTCAAGTGGAAATAACCAGAGGACTCCCAGAGGGCAGACTGGAATCCACCCAACAGCCTCAAGGATGGGAGAGCCAAAGAACAAGATAACATCTGGCAGCACAGAGCCATCAGAAATGTGCTATCTGCTGACTGATTCAGCAACAGCATGATGAAGCAATTCCCATAGACTGGCATAGGAAGAAATTCCTATAAAAATGGACTCTAGAAAGTGAGAACTTTGGGGTCTGATTCTGCAAACCAACTTCCAGGAGCATCAGACGAGCAACTGACAAGGCCCTGCTCCCTCCTCATGTCCAGGCCACCTGGCCAGTGGCTTGGCATGAGCAACTCTAAGGCTGGTAACTATGATAACAACCTTGCAGAACCTGTGTGTGTGTGTGTGTGTATGAATGAATGTATGAATAAATATGAGATTGAATGGAATGTTATAGCTATAACTAACTGCTTACTATGATTCTTTCTGTATTCACAATAAATGTGGTATTTTGCCTTTTCCCCTTTAATAAGATCCTGCTGGTTTTTATTTTATTAGTATAACACCCCCACCCCAATCCTCATATTGACTGGGTACATGGCACTTCAGGATAGGATGCAGAGATAAAGTTTTTTGACATCTTATATGACTGCTTCTTGGAGCAGCTAGTCCTAGAACCCACAAGAGGAGAGGCAAAGGGGATGGATCAATGTAACCAGAATGTTCCTATTACTATATTCTATTGATTCAGAGATCAAAAGGGAATATTAACATTTAGATTAAACTTGGGTGTAATAACATCATTGTCTATATTTCTCTTTGAAGTTTAGTAAACTCTATGAACTGATTAATGGATAGCACTTTATGCTGATGAATGCAACCAAGTACCTGTGTATACATATAAAATAGATTTTACTTCAAAGCCACTATTCTTCACCCAGGGTATACCTGCTGTCAAGACGTTATCGATAGTCTGCCAGAGATCTATAAAAGAACTCTAGGGCCACAATTCTGTATCTCAGATCTGCTTAAGCTTGGTCAGGGGAAGCTTGAGTCGCAAGACTGAGGTCTCCAGCTCCAGTCTGGATTACCCTGCTACTTCTCATGGAAGAATTAGAAGAAACTCTATACATGGACGGCATATTTGGAACAGAACCTCATGAACGGATTCTGGAAAGAACTATTGCAACTCAGAAGCTCACCATCTCTACTATGAAACTGACCTAAGAGCTTTATTCATATCTATATGTATAATGATCTTTTATCCACAATCCTTTCTTTTTAAATAACTCTTAGTTTAATTAATAAGAATTAGCTGGAAGTTTGTATTTGGATAAGATCTGAAATACTCATTGACCTGGTGGGTAATGTGTCCGACCTCTTGGGGTTGGTAGAACTTTTATATGATGAACAAGATTTTCCGTCATCCTCATCATACTTGACTTAGCTGTCTGGGAGGGAGCCCAAGGCTCGGTTGCTTTAAGGGAGCTGTGTTTCTGGCTTTGGGGTAATCAGTAAGGAATTGTAGAAGCTGTTTTGTTGCTGGCTTGGTGAATCTAATTATTAGAATAACCACCAGTTTTGGGGATCATCTGCCCCATTCTTTGTGGTTTGCCCTGAGTGAGGCAACAATGGTCACAATGGGAAATTACAGCATGGACAAAGGAGAGACAAGAGGGAATATAGAAAGGAAATCTTACAAACATCTTAGATGTCTGTATACTAATGCAAGAAACATGTGGAATAAACAGGAAGAACTAGAAATACTATTGAATAATCACATATATGACAGCTGACATCACAGAAACTTGGTGGAATAATTCACATGACAGGAATATTGGTACAGAAGGGTACAGCTTGTACAGGAAGGACAGACAGGGAAAAAAGGGAAGAAGGGTTGCCTTATATATCAGAAGGACAGAACAGTAAAAGGACCCCGTTCATGCTGGGCTGTTTGTGCTTGGCTAAAAGGGATCATCCCGGAGAATAGCCGCACGGTGGGGGGAGGTGTATGCTGCACATCCACCTGAAAACTGCAGCCCCTTCTTTTAAATGTGAAACCCAACCCATTGCTTGCTATGGAAAAGGATGGCGCTGCAGTTTGAAACCATTCCCACATGTTATGCGTAAGAAGCCAACCCCGCATACCCTTTGCCTTACCATGGCTGCATGGAAACCGAATTCTGTTGCCCAGCCTTGTGTGATGTGTCACCCATACCAGCAGGCGCTCAATATAAAAGGCAAAATGCGACCGTGTACCTAAAGCACATGTGCTGTCTGCTGTGAATTGCTTGATTCACTGTGAAAGAGTCTCCCTTTTGTTCTCAGAAATGTATCATCTTAAATTTTACTCTTCCTTTTTATCTCCCCCAAGGTGCAAATGTTTCTAGGCTCCCCCTATCATCTCCATCCCTGAGGTTCTCGCAGATTAGAAGGTGAAAAAACCCACTTGCGATGACATGTTTTCCGAGCTCATGCAGTCCTCCTGCACTGATAGGGCACAGCTGAATGCATGGAGGCATTCAGTGTTAGAAGCTAGGAAAGCATTAAGTGAGCGCAAAGAGCAGAGGCAAGAGCGTGAAGAGTGGAGGCAGGAAGCGATACTAAGGCTAATGGAGGAGCAAACGGACATGATGAAGCGTCTGGTACAGCTGCAGGAAAGCCAACAAGAGCACAGACCCCCGCTGCATCCATTGTACAACCGCCTGACCTCCTCTCCAAGTTCCATATCCTCCTCACCCAGACACCCAAGAACACGGGGGGGGGAGAGGGGGGAGGCTCCGGACACCAAGCCACTCCCCTCCAGAGGATGGTCCAAGCAACAGAAAGCTGTCATTGAAACTGTTTGATTTGTAGTGTGGCTACAACAAGCAATGTGGCCTTGTCCTTCCCTCCTCCCCCACCACACCCCATCCCACCCGGGCTACCTTAACAGTTATCTCCCTTTTTTTTTTAATTAATAAAGAAATAATGCATGGTTTCAAAACAATAGTTACTTTATTTCAAAGGGGGGAGGGTGGTTGGCTTACAGGGAATTAAAATCAACAAAGGGGGCAGGTTTGCATCAAGGAGAAATACACACAGCTGTCACATCGAAGCCTGGCCAGTCATGAAACTGGTTTTCAAAGCTCTCTGATGTGTTGCGCACCTTGCTGTGCTCTTCTAATTGCCCTGGTGTCTGGCTGCTCAAAATCGGATGCCAGGCAATTTGCCTCACCTCCCACCCCGCCATAAACGTCCCCCCCTTACTCTCACAGATATTATGGAGCACACAGCAAGCAGCAATAACAATAACAATGGGAATGATGGTTGTGCTGAGGTCTGACCTAGTCAGCAAACAGCGCCAGCGAGCTTTTAAACATCCAAAGGCACATTCTACCACCATTCTGCACTTGCTCAGCCTATAGTTGAACTGCTCCTTACTACTGTCCAGGCTGCCTGGGTATGGCTTCATGAGCCCTGGGAACAAGGGGTAGGCTGGGTCCCCAAGGATAATTATTGGCATTTCAACATCCCCAACAGTAATTTTATGGTCTGGGAATTTAGTCCCTTCTTGCAGCTGCTCGAACAGCCCTGAGTTCCTAAAGATGCGAGTGTCATGCACCTTTCCTGACCATCCCACGTTGATGTCGGTGAAACGTCCCTTGTGATCCACCAGTGCTTGCAGCACCATTGAGAAGTACCCCTTGCGGTTTACATACTGGTTGGCAAGGTGGTCCGGTGCCAAGATAGGGATATGCGTTCTGTCTATCGCCCCACCACAGTTAGGGAAACCCATTGCAGCAAAGCCATCCACTATGACCTGCACATTTCCCAGAGTCACTACCCTTGATAACAAAATGTCAATGATTGCATTGGCAACTTGGATCACAGCAACCCCCACAGTAGATTTGCCCACTCCAAGTTGTTTCCCGACTGACCGGTAGCAGTCAGGAGTAGCAAACTTCCACAGGGCTATCGCCTCTCGCTTCTCAACTGTTAGGGTGGCTCTCATCTTGGTATTCTTGCGCTTCAGCGCGGGGGAAAGCAACTCACAGAGTTCCAGGAATGTGGCCTTACGCATGCGAAAGTTTTACAGCCACTGTGAATCATCCCATACCCGCAACACTATGCAGTCCCACCAGTCTGTGCTTGTTTGCAGGGCCCAGAATCGGCATTCCACTGTATCAACCAGCCCCACGGCCACCATGATGTCCCAACTGCCACAGCCCGTGCTTTCAGGAAGGTCTGTGTCTATGTCCTCATCAAAATTGTCCTCGTGCTGTCGTCTCTTAGCCCGGTTCTGCATATACTCCAGGATAATGCGTGAGGTGTTTACAATGCTCACAACAGCAGCAGTGAGCTGAGCGGGCTCCATGCTTGCCATGGTATTGTGTCTGCAGGAGAGCAGAGTTGCAGTGAAAGCGGTGGATGACGACGGATGCCGTGAGAATAGATATTTATACAAAATGACGAGAGGACCTGTGAGGTTGATTCATGGCACCAGGAAAGCAGGAGAGCAGAGTTGCAGCGGAAGCGGTGGATGATGACAACATGGAGAAATTTGCTATTGAGACTGAGCTCATTTACAAGAGCAGGAGAGCAGAGTTGCAGTGGAAGCGGTGGCTGATGACTGTTAGCAGTTATACTGCACCGTCTGCTGACGGCAGCACCCAGGACACAACAGCAGCGGTGATGGTGAGCTGAGTGGGCTCCATGCTTGCTGTGGTATGGTGTCTGCACAGAAAAAAGGTGCAAAACGATTGTCTGCCATTGCCTTTCACAGAGGGAGGGGCGACTGACGACATGTACCCAAAACCACCCGTGACAATGTTTTTGCCCCATAAGGCATTTGGAGCTTAACCCAGAATTCCAATGGGCGGCGGAGACTGTAGGAACTGTGGGATAGCTACCCACAGTGCACCACTCCGTAACTCGATGCTAGCCACGGTAGTGAGGACACACTCAGCCAACTTAATGCGCTTAGTGTGGACATACGCAATCAACTGTATAAAATCGATTTCTAAACATCGACTTCTATAAAATCGACCTAATGTCGTAGTGTAGACATACCCTAAAAGTGCATAACCAAGAGATCTTCAATGACCTGAAACTCAAAAAAGATTCCTACAAGTGGAAACAATATTTCTAGGGATATAAAGGGTAACAAAGAATTTTACAAATACATGGGAAGCAAGGGACAGGGTAGGCCCACTAAACGAGGAGAGATAGAGAAGAACAGAAAACACAGCAATGGCTAAAGTGTTAAATGCCCTTTTTGTTCCAGTTTTCACCAAAAATTTAACAGTGATTGGATGACTAACAGAGAACATCAGTGTAAACTGGGTAGGATCTAAGACTAAAATACAAAAAGAACAAGTTAAGAATTACTTAGAAAAGTTAGATATCTTCAAGTCATCAAGGTTTGGTGAAATATATTCTAGAATACTTAAGGAACTGGGTGAAGAGATCTCTGAGCCATTAGAAATTATCTTTGAGAACTCATGGACGAGAGATACCTGAGGACTAGAAAAGTGCAAATATCTGTATCTATAAAATATCTATATCTATCTATAAAGAGAGTAAGGACAACCTAGAGACTTATAGACCAGTCATCTTAACTTCGGTACCCAGAAAGATAACAGAGCAAATAATCAAACAATTTGTAAGTACGTAGAAGAAAATTAGATAATAAGTAACGGTCAACATGGTTTTGTCAAGAACAAATCACATGAAACCAACCAAATAGCCTTCTTTGACAGGGTAACAAGCCTTGTGGATGTTGGAAGCAGTAGATGTGATATTTCTCAACTTTAGTAAGGCTTTTGATACTGGCTTACATAAACAAACTAGAGAAACATAGCCGAGATGAACCCACTGTAAGGTGCTGCACAAATGGCTGGAAAACCATACTCACTCAGAGAGTAGTTTTCAATGGCTCACAATTATACCAGAAGGGCATATTGAATGGGTTCCCACAGGGATCTGTCCTGGGTTTGGTTCTATTCAATATCTTCATAAATGATTTAGATAATGGCATAGAGAATACACTTATAAGTTTGCGGATGATACTCAGCTGAGAGGGGGTTGTAAGTGCTTTGGAGGACAATATTAAAATTCAAAATGATCTTGACAAACTGGAGAAACAATCTGAAGCAAATAGGATGAAATTCAGTAAGGACATATGCAAAGGACTTCACTTAGGAAGTAACAATCAATTGCACAAATACAAAACGGGAAATGACCGCCTAGGAAAGAGTACTGCTGAAAAGGATCTGGGGGTTATAGCGGATCACAAACTAAATATAGGTCAATAATGTAATAATGTTGCAACAAAAGTGAACTTCATTCTGGGATGTATTAGCAGGAGTGTTGTAAGTAACATACAAGTAGCAATTTTTCCACTCTTCTCAGCACTGATAAAGCCTCAGTTGGAATATTGTGTTCAGTTCTGGGCACCTCACTTCAGGAAAGATGTGGACAAACTGGAGAAATTCTGGAGGAGAGCAACAAAAATGATTAAAGCTCTAGAAAACATGACCCATCAGGAAAGATTGAAAAAACTGTGTTTGTTTAGTCTGGAGAAGAAAAGACTGAGGGGGGAAATAACAGTTTTCAAGTACATAAAAGATAGTTCTAAAGAGGAGGGTGATATATTGTTCTGTTTAGCCATGGAAGACAGGACAAAAAGTAATGAGATTTAATTACAGAAAGGGAGATTTAGATTAGACATTAGGAAAATCTTCCTAACTATCAGGGTAGTTAAGCACTGGAACAAATTACCTAGGGAGGTTGTGGAATCTCTGCCCTTGAAGGTTTTTAAGAACAGTTTAGACAAACACCTGTGACAGTTGATCTAGATCAGTGGTTCTCAACCAGGGATCTGGGGGGCCGTGAGCAGGTTTCGGGGGGGGCCAGACAAGCAGGGCCAGTGTTAGATGCGCTGGGACCCAAGGAAGAAAGCCAAAGGCCCACCACATGGGGCTGGACTCTGAGGTCCTGAGCCCTGCCACCCAGGGCTGAAGCTGAACTTAGCTTCGCGGGGGCTTCTGTGGCATGTGGCCCCAGGGAACTGCCCTGCTTGCTATCCCCTAACATGTACCTGGCTTTTATATGCAGAAAACTAGTTATGATGGCACAGGTAGGCTGTGGAGTTTTTATAGCATGCTGAGAGGGCCTCAGAAAGAAAAAGGTTGAGAACCCCTGGTCTAGATAATATTTAGTCCTGCCTCAGTGTCGGGGACTGGACTAGATGACCTATCGATGTCCCTTCCAGTCCTCCATTTCTATGATTCTATGTGGGAGTTAGAGTTGAGAAATGGTGAGGCGCTCCACTGTACACAATTTCTGGAAATGTCCAAATTTAGGAAACTACTAGGGAAAGATGATAGAAGATTACAAGACAAAAATTATTGCTACGGAGCTAGTGCAATAATGGCAATAAATACATTTCCAGCCCAAGAGAAACAGCTAATCACAGCTGTCATAGAAGAGAAAAAGATAAAGTTACAAAAAGCTAAACATCAAAACATGGTATCAATTTATTATAGGATGGCCAAGATCCTCTGAAGTGACTTGTGATTTTCATTGTCTAATTGGAGGCAGTCTGAAGGGGTCCATTTTCAGAGGATGAGTGCGCTCAACATTTTCTGACATTCAGACCCCTTTATGATATTCCCAGTCTGGCACACAAAATCACTAGCCACTTTTGAAAAACTATTCCCATTCCTATATATCTGGGAATGGGAATAGTTTTATATATATTCACACAAATAGAAAACACTGAAAAGGAATCCTGAATCAAAGAAATAAAGTATTTAGACATTTTTACTAGATTTTAGTAACAACTATTACAGAACTGTTGAAGAATCTGTTTTTGAAATCATGCAAATAATTTATTTTACGCCGCATGAATCTGGAATTTTTCCTTTGTTATTGAGCTGCAGCAAGTATGTGCGAGAAGTTTTTTCAGCCATGTTAATGAAATATAAAACCTGCACTGCCTGTCACACAGTTTACGAAAATTTTATTGCACTTGCTGTGTGAGGAACAAGAACACAGTATCATAAATCTTTAAATGTGCAAACAAAACTTCAAATCAAGGGAATACTGGTAATTGCTGTATCAGAAAACAAATAATACCAATTTGATTGCAATGTCATGACCACCTTCAATGAGCAGTTCAGTATATACATGTTTTCCAGAAAAGATACTGTAAATAAGCTTTCCCTAAAGGGACAGATATCTTTCTGTTGAAAACCCAAAGTATCTCTTCCTGAAAAAGAAAATAAATCCTATGCAGAATCCCCAGAGGATACAAAATGAAAACCACAAGGCATTTTTTAAATTATAAAGAATATGGATACACTAGCTCTCCATAGTTTATTTTCAAGCTAGTTTCCCATTATAAACTGAATGCTGACACCATCTTTCCTTTAACATTGCCAAAATTACACTATCCATATTAACATTTCACATCCAAAAGCTCACACTAGGATAGAATTTTAATTTTCAAAGTCTGAGGGAATTCATGTATAGTGTTTCCGACATATAAAGAAAAGAGAGGGAAAATAACTCTTTTAAAAAACGAAAAACAAAATGTAAGGAAAAAAATACCATCTCAGAAAACGTAACCTTCTAAACCTAGGGCAAGATGAGGTGAGCTGGATGGGTGGAGTGACGCCTCTGTAAGAATTATAAAGTAGATAATTTTCCCTTCCCTGCAGATAATCATTAGGATCTTCCCTTGTAGACAGTAAAAAGCATAAATGACATCCACCCCTCCCCTGCCAAAAAAATGGTTCACAGGAAATAAGGGATTTCCTCAAATAAATAAAAACATATTTGGAGAGGGGAAGGATGTGATACCAACCTTTGAAACCAGCTCTACACCATGGAGAGTCCCTATTCAAAAATAGCACCTCCGTATAATATATAGGTCTGGCTTCAGCTCTGGCTTCTCTTGTTCTGGAACAGCCTTCCAAGGAAAGCAGTGGGGGCAAAAGACCTATCTGGCTTCAAGATTAAACTCAATAAGTTTATGGACGAGATGGTATGATGGGATAACATGATTGTGGCAATTAATTGATCTTTAACTATTCATGGTAAATAGGCCCAATGGCCTGTGATGGAATGTTAGATGGGGTGGGATCTGAGTTACTACAGAGAATTCTTTCCTGGGTGTCTGGCTGGTGAATCTTGCCCACATGCTCAGGGTTCAGCTGATTGCCATATTTGGGGTCGGGAAGGAATTTTCCTCCAGGGCAGATTGGAAGAGGCCCTGGGGGTTTTTCGTCTTCCTCTGTAGCATGGGGCACGGGTCACTTGCTGGAGGATTCTCTGCACCTTGAAGTCTTTAAACCATGATTTGAGGACTTCAATAGCTCAGACATAGGTAGAGGTTTATTGCAGGAGTGGGTGGGTGAGATTCTGTGGCCTGCATTGTGGAGGAGGTCAGACTAGATGATCATAATGGTCCCTTCTGACCTTAATATCTATGAGTCTTGCACAAAGGGCTCTGGTCCAGACAGTGTTGGGGCTTCCTGGAAAACTTAGAACTTTCTATCCTTTCAGCTGGTGTTCCTGGAGAGACCAAGTTACCTGGGTGTGGAGCTGTTCTGTATGGGCTCTCTATCCCAGGAGTGCATAATTGTCATCACTATAATTTGGACGGAAGGTATTTTTGAAGTCCATTTCTAATTGTAGATTGTCCCTAGACTACCACCAGCCTAGAGAGGTAGGAAGTTGTCTGTTACATTGATATGATGCAAGAATCCCTTTAATGTTTGCTTCCCATTTGCCTGAGCTCCTCCTCTTCAGTCTGATTAGAGAAAGCTGGGACTTCTTTCCTATCCAGTTGGAAGGTCCTTGTGATCACACCTACAGTGTGGGACCAAAACAATCAGGCATTAAAGAAAATCCCTTTGTGCTGTACCAGTAGATGATGGGCAGTGGCAAATGGCAGGCCAGTTAAAACTTTTGTAGGACATTCAGTTCCCTTATAGTCTTTTTGGAGGTAGATTATGGGGCAAAATGTAGGCAAAAAGTTCAAAGGAGCATAATAAATAGTTTATTCCAAAGCTGAGAAATAGACCTTTATGTATAAACAAATACATATAGAACCTTGTTCAAAGATGCTTAAAGGCAAAGGACATATTCAGGCACCAAAATGCAACTCCGGAAATTATGTTTAAGTCAAAAACACTTCCCTGGGAGAAACCAGTAGTCATCTGTATAGGTTTCACTAGACACTTGTGTCCCGGAGGGCCATGCATGTTGAGCAGGGCTGCCCCTGTTGGCCCAGTGTAGGATTGGTACACCCCATCACACAAGTGTTGGGTCTCCCTGTGAGATCAGACAATTGCAATAAGGAGGGCTCCGGTACCCTGGCAAGGCCGAGCAAACAATCATTCCGCAGCCCCTGGGCAGGGCAGAGCAAAATAAACTGTCTATTACCCCTGAGCCTCCTGGCTGGGGCAGGCAATAGCAGTTGGGGTTCTGACCCCCTGGGTAGGGCAGAACAAACAATCAGTCTGTAGCCCCTGGGTGTGGCAGAGCAAGCAAACAGTAGCTACCTCTAGTGGCAAGTGGGGGTGGGAGTGGTAGGGGAACCCAAGCCCACCCTACTCCACCAGGTTCTAACCCAGGGCCCTGTGAAGCTGGGAAATTCCCAGTTAAGGGGTTAAGTATCGGGCTTCTAATACATTCCCTGAGTCATTTCCTCCACAAGGTGCATCTTGAACATCTCCTCAGCTGGCAGCAGCTTGGCATCCCAGTCAGTCTCCGTGGTCGGCTCCGTGGTCGGCTGGTCATCTGCAGAGTTCCTACTGCTTGGAAAGTCACAGGCACCTCTGCAGGAGCCTGTAGCACATGTCCTTCCTCCTCCACAGCCAGCCCAGACTGAGCTGGGCTGTTTCCTTTTATCTATCCCTTCCACCTGGTGCATGAGTAGCAGGGGTGAGGGGGCATGGTCTTCTGGGCCCACAGTGATTGATCAAGCCCCATTGACCAAGTGTGGGGTTGGTACACCCCATCACAACTCAAACTAATGTTTTGCAAACATTATATGAAGCCTGACAGATACTTCAAGGTAGAGAAAAAAAGATCTGCCAGAACTTTCATTGTAAATCAGTACAAATTCTGGATGTGAACTGAAGTGTGATATTTAACAGACAGATAATGTCACTGCAGTATAATATCCGAAGCATGTACCCAGCTAACATGAAGGCAAACTGACTGCTAGCTGAGTACACTTGAGGAGTGTACATTTCATTAATCTATTGACTGCTCTGGTGCATATTCTGCACACAGTCTACATAAAGGTTACATATCTTCCTAAATCTGTAATTTAATCCTTTTTCTGATACATGTAGCCTATGATTCTGTCATTTAGTTAACACTGTTTGCACTCATGATAGGTAATGGATTAACAGAGTTCTAAACTGGAATCATTTATTCATCCACAGTAAAGGTACAGTCCTGGATAGAGGCAGTGCAAAACTCCCACTTCGTCACATGCTAAGATTGCTAACAAGATTGTCAATTGTGGTTATGGTTCTGTGATTTCGTTAATGTATATTAAACTAACATCAGCACATTTCACATTGCAACAATTTTTCATGTGACATGCACATTTTGAGTTACATTATGAGACCATCCTTCTTTGACTGTGTTATTTATTATTTGTATTCCAGCAGAAGGCATTGTTCTAAAAAGACTAAAAAGGAACAGTTCTTGCAAGTGTAGTTTAAAAATCTAAGACAAGCAAACAAATAAATTTTGGAAGAGAGTGATAAAAACTGTACACAAGTTGATTCTATCTACATCAGCACCACCTCTACTGAAAGTTGCCCTGCCCTTTCCATTGTAAGACTCTGTTGTTAGTTGCTTATAATTTAAGTAAACAAACTGTATGGACTGAAACTCTCCATGCCTGGGGTCTGCCTCAAGTGGTTTTTTGTTTTGTTTTCATTTATTATTTCTTTTTGAAAGTTTCAACAAAACAGTGAGCCATTTCCAAAAATGAAGCTAGGGAAAATTAGATGGTTTTGCCCATGTTAAAAATGTCTTACAATCGTTTTGTTAAGAAGCTCTTGCACCTTCATATTTTGGTACAGAGCTTTGAAAGTTGGCATCTATAACTACTAGAGCACAGTCAGCTCCAGAACTTGGAATTAAAACCAGAATTCCTGAGTGTCAGCAAATAGCTGGGGCAAAATATGTCTCTTCTGCAGTCAACCTTTATTATGGCATTTCCTAACTTTTGAGTGCTTTGACTTTCCAACTTCAATATACTTGTAATTTTTTTTAATCTAATAAACTATATATATTTACAAAGATTAAATTAAGATGAATCAACTATATCTGACAGCTGCTCGACCTATTCATTATTACCTGCGCAATTTCTTGTAGGCATAAAAAAAAAGGTAGGCTTTGGAAAGGAATTTGAATGAATAGCGTAGGGACCATATGGATCAGTTCAGGAAGAATATCCTATGCATAGGGATAGCGTTGCAGAGGTACAGAGACAGTTGTGGGGGAAGCACTGCAAACGAGAATGACATGAACAAGAAACAACAGCAAATATTCAGGGAGTGGAAATGCTTTGAAGGGTGACATAAAAATAAAGGGAAGGGTAACCACCTTTCTGTATACAGTGCTATAAAATCCCTCCTGACCAGAGGCAAAACCCTTTCACCTGTAAAGGGTTAAGAAGCTAAGGTAACCTCACTGGCACCTGACCAAAATGACCAATGAGGAGACAAGATACTTTCAAATCGGGAGGGCGGGGAACAAAGGGTCTGTCTGTCTGTGTGATGCTTTTGCCGGGAACAGATCAGGAACGCAGGTCAGAACTCCTGTAAAAACTTAGTAAGCAATCTAGCTAGAAATGTGTTAGATTCTGTTTTGTTTAAATGGCTGATAAAATAAGTTGTGCTGAATGGAATGTATTTTCCTGTTTTTGTGTCTTTTTGTAACTTAAGGTTTTGCCTAGAGGGATTCTCTATGTTTTGAATCTGATTACCCTGTAAGGTATTTACCATCCTGATGTTACAGAGGTGATTCTTTTACCTTTTCTTTAATTAAAATTCTTCTTTTAAGAACCTGATTGATTTTGCATTGTTTTTAAGATCCAAGGGTTTGGGTCTGTGTTCACCTGTACAAATTGGTGAGGATTTTTATCAAGCGTTTCCCAAGAAAGGGGGTGTAGAGCTTGGGGGAAGACATCTCCAAGTGGGCTCTTTCCCTGTTTTGTTTAACACGCTTGGTGGTGGCAGCATAGGGTTCAAGGACAAGGCAAAGTTTGTACCTTGGGGAAGTTTTTAACCTAAGCTGGTAAGAATAAGCTTAGGGAGTCTTTCATGCAGGTCCCCACATCTGTACCGTAGAGTTCAGAGTGGGGAAGGAACCTTGACAAAGGTCTAGGAGGTAAGGAGAGTAAGCTTAAACTTGATTCAGTAAAGAATGAAAAGCTAGGGGCAGGCTTAAAAGAGGGCATATCATGGTCAGGATGACAGACAAAGAAGATAATCTCAACCTCTGCATTTTAAATTACATGAAGTAGGGAGAAGGGGTGGAAGTGTGGGTGTTGGGCAGCCTAGAAAGAAGTAAGGTAGGAAATGAGAAGGGCATGGATTAAGAATTTTGCCTTCTGTGGCTAGAAAGGAAATTAGAAAGGCAACCAGAGTACGACTGACTGTACATCAGAGAATATTCTTAGAGCAGTTCAGATGCTTCAACTCAAACCACCAAAGTTTTTATTCTTGGCTTTGCTTCATACTTGAACTATGTAGGTGAACCGGCAGTGGTTTGTGTGTGTGTCTGTAGAAACATTTTGTGAATTATTTTACCACTTCTGGTTTGTAATATTAATAAATCTTTCCAATGTTTAGAGTTATAAGAAAGCCTTTAGAACTCAAGCCTGGTTTATACTTTACAGGTCACCTGGGGCTAGTCACATGGTATTCTCTTGTTTCCATGGTGGTCTGCACCTACTTCACATGATCAGAAAGATCATTCAACTTTGGGATATCCTCAATGCACCTATTATCGCAGGTAGCAGCTGTGGCCCTTAGTGGCTTTTATGATCTAGGACTTGCCTGGAGGACATGACCATTCCCCACTAATTTGGACCTTGGTTGGTCATGCATGCCTCTGTCTCCTCCAGTGTAGGATATTATGCTTTACTCACCTTTAAAGTTCAATAGTTCATTTACTACCACTAGAGGGTAGTGCACATTAGGCCAAGATGTACACACAGTGAGAGAGGGGCATATGAAGCTGCTGCCTGCTATACTGTGATATATCTAGGCAGCAATAGGAATGCCAGAGATTTCTTTGCCTATAGCACCAGATGGACATGCTGTGGCCTGATTTTCATGTGAAACATGACATACACCACTAAAAGATATTGCTGAATCACCAGTTGCAACCTTTAGGACCAACTTAGACACTCTTGAGTACATACTGTGTTATGTGAATGTATCTTGCTTATCCAAAATACAGAAGCATTGTGATAGTGTACTTTCAACTGGTAAGTGATTTTCAACTGCTGTTTCAAAAGAAAGAAGGAAACAAAGGAAGAAAAACCCTGAAGTTTTTCATAACTAAAAGTGAGATATACAATACAAACAGAAATCAAATTTTATATTTAGCGGTTTTGCACTGGTGTTAGTATATTACAATAAACTCAATCACACCAGAGCAATGCAAAGAACTGTACTTTTGATCAGATCACAAGAAATTTTCCAATATTCCATGCCAATGGTAGCTGCTCATATAGTCACACTGGTCTCCTATTTTGAAGTGAGAGATTGCTTTTCAGTTTAATGAGACTGTGAGCTTAAAAAAAAAATCAAAACTTCTGGCTGAAAATATTTACCTAATGTTGTTACAAACAACAATTAAATGTAGGATAACTAAAAGATTAGAAAAGTATATTATTCTCTCAGTTTATTTACTTTGCATATTTGGCAGTTCTTTGTCTATAGTAAGTTTCAGTGTTTTCCTAAAATAATTGGTCAATTTTAATGCATCTTTCTGTTGTTTGAATGAGTCTTTCACGTGGCAACAGGAAAGAAAAAAAAATATAAAAACAGAAAAATGTGATAGCAAAGCCATACAACTTGCAAAGGATTCAGAAGCAGGTGTAGACCCAAAAACTGAGTAAGTTTTACTGACAAAATTTCATGCTGATCCCATTTAATGCTGTCATTTAAGAATTTGAGTTTCAAGAAATGTTCATATTGACTGAATAGAGTATATTTTAGAAAAACTACTGGTTATTTTTACCTACGTCTAGCCAGATGTATATTACTGTGACAAACTGGGAAATATCTGTATTGGGGGGGGGGGGGTTGACTGCTGTGCATACCTGTATATGTTTATGATGGCTTACTTGCTAGGAGTGAGATCAAAGAGGGGCTGTTAGAAGAACCAAGCAGGAATGAGAAAATTTTTACCTGATCATTTTCTGTTAACAGCTTCTGACCAAATTCATTATTAACGGGCTGATGCCCTTTACCTGTGGAATTCAGAGGCAATGCAGTGTTTTTGCTGGAGGCTCCAGGACTAAGGTCCATCCTTAAACTCAGGCCACCAGAACAGTTCTTCCACAGCTGTAGAAACACTCCAGCAACCAATTATTAGCATTAAGACACCTGATATAATGTATTAAATTAACCTGAAGACAATATATTAGGCCTCCCTTTAGAGAAAAAATTCAATGTATGTTCTGGTCATTTACCAGATTATCAAGGTGGGTTCAACTGGGAGAGGAGGTGCTAACAGACAGAAAATTATCAGGAAAGAAATTTTTCGTTCTGTTGCACAGCTTCTCTTCTCATGAATTACTCATGGGAAGTAGCAAGCAGTGTATCCCAGTAGTAGGGAGAGAAGATGAACAGAGTTTAATTATTATAGAAGAATAATAGGCAGGAATGGAAGTTCCTCCCATAGAAAGCAAGAGCTGTCTAAACTAAAGAGTTATGTGGGAGCCAACCCAGTAGGCCTTTCCTACCAAAGGATGCTTCTGAAAAAGCATGAAAACATACTTTGCAACACTTCCCCAGATGAGGTTCACACTTTTCCGCCGTACCTCTAGAGGCTTCTGTGAATAGTTTCTCAGATGCCTAGCAGGCCACCATTTGCAGGACTTTTACATCTTGCCTGCAGCAACTTTGAGGCCCTAAGGCTTTGGCATTTGGGATACAATGAGATGAACAGGGTAAAAATGGCATATGTACTTTGTGACTGGTTGGACCCCCTTTTGGGATGCCACCTGATGTGCTGGGATTTCACTGAGCCTCTCCTGCACAACCAAGCTGGGTTCCCTCTCCCTGTTTTGCTGAATTAGGCTCTCCGGCCTCTTGCAGCATGGACAAATAGGTAGGGCCACACCCTGCTGCAGACACAGACTGAAGTCAGCTCTGTGTGAGAGGACTCCCCCAGTACTCACGTGCACACCCCTTTTGGGAGATAAACCCAAAATAATTGCCTTGCGCTGTATAGAAAAATCTGCACAGTGCAAGATCATAACAATCCGCCCTCTTCCTCAATGTGAAGAGAGATGTGCACAACTTCTCCACCCCCAGTTAGAAGTTACATAAACTGAGTTATATTATAAACAATAAATAAGTTCAACTACAAAAGGTGGATTTTAAGTGGTTAAAGAGACAGCAAACAGAACAAAGCGGATTACTAAGAAAATAAAACGAAACATGCAAACTAAGCTTGTTTCACTAAAGAAATTGGTTACAAATAGTAATGTTTCACCCCAGATATTCTTGCAGGAAGATTACAGAAAGTCTTGAAAGGCAGTTGCACTAGTCTCCAGCTTGAGACCTCAAGGTATTATTACTCACAAGCTAGATGCCCTTCCAGATTGGGCTCAACCCTTCTCCACCCAGTTCAGTTCTTGCTTCCAGGTATTTCTCAGTGTCTCTTTGGGTGGGGAGGCAGAGGAGAGAACCCTGATGATGCCATTCCCCTGCCTTATAAAGCTCTTGTGTAAGGCAGGAACCCTTTGTCTCACAGTGGAAGAACACTAGCATTCCAAGGGGTGGGTCCAGGACCAGGTGACTCAGAGTCATGTCTCTGCAGGGCTGTGGCAGCCACTCCTCATAGTCTGGATGTCTGGAGCATCCACTGGAAGCATCCACTAAGCTATTTCACAGTCCATTGTCTCTGCTAATGGCCCATTAGCCCTGTCTGGCTTTTCCATTGTTGTAACTGAAGGGCCGGTTGGGGGCGATACCCAAAGTAACACATTTGAAATACAGATACATAGTTAATATTCCTAACTTCAGATACATACATGATTCAGGCATACAAATCACATTCAGTATATCATAACCTTTCCAATGGTATCTAACATGAGCCATCTTGCATAAAGTATATCTCAGTTATGTCAGATCCATATTATAGGCATATTTTCATAAAGGATATGGAGTGAAATGTCACATACTCCATGTTCTTGAGATATCTCTTTAGAGCTCAAGGAATGCCCACTTATGTCACAACCCTCCAAGGATTACAATTAAATGATGAGAAAACTTTTGGAGGTAATGGCAACTAAAAGGCAAGCCACAGGCTTTTCTAATGTGTCATTGTGGTTCAGCTTGGCCTCTGGAACTCAAGTGGAGGATCCAATGTGCTTAACTACAAAATGTTGCTATGGCTGGTACCCATGTTTCTATGGTGCTTGATTGTAGGTCTCCGTCCAAACCTCCTGGAGTAGCTGTGTAGATGAATCTCTGAGATTACCAGAACTTTGGGATTATAACAATATTTGTACCACAGTAGGGCCCTTTACAAGTCAGGGCCCCTTTGTCCTGGGCACTGCATAAACAAAGAGGCAACCTCTGCCACAAAGAGATTTCTTTTTCCCTTTGCACCAGAAATGCAAATTTTGTAAGATCAGGGAATGAAATACCCTGGTTGAGTTCTGTTTGGATACCAAACTGTATCAGAAGCTGTTAGGATATAGATATTCAGGCCTGTCTGTAAAGGCCTATACTCTAAGAATTTAGGTGTATTATCATCACTTGGCTAGTTAGGGGTATAAAAGAATCAAAATCACTGTCTGCCAGTGTAAGGTCCTTCTCTTACTGTGACAGTCTGAGGCCCTGTTCTTAGGCTAAGATCTTTGGCTAAGCAACAGAGGCAGCCATAAACTGGGAAGCGACCGGTCACATCCTCACATTCCAAACTAGTCACATTGAAAGAAGGTGCTATTGGGCTGCTAGGAATACGCTCCTGTCCTGATAATGCCTATCACCTCCAGAGAAAGGGAAGTGCCTAGAAGATGTAAAAGGAAACTTAGTTTGATAGCATCCTGTCTGGCAAGAACTCACTTATCAATAGCTGGGATGTGAAATCCTCACTTCTGTATTGTTTTGTCATTATAGTTCCCACTTTGCTATTGTTTGTCTGTATAATCTCTGTCTGGTTCTGTGATTGTTTCTGTCTGATGTATAATTAATTTTGATGGGTGTAAACTAATTAAGGTGGTGGGATATAATTGCTTACATAATCATGTTACAATATGTTAGGATTGGTTAGTTAAATTTCAGGAAAATGATTGGGTAAGGTATAGCTAAGCAGAACTCAAGTTTTACTATATAGTTTGCAGTCAATCAGGAAGTGGGTGGGTGTGGGAAATGGGAACAGGGAATGGGGGTGGGGAAATTGGAATCATGTTTGGCTAAGGGCAGGAATGGGAACAGGCACACAGGTGTAAGGCTCTGTGGTGTCAGAGCTGGGAAGGGGGACACTAAGGAAGGAAACTGGAGTCATGCTTGCTGGAAGTTCACCCCAATAAACATCTAATTGTTTGCACCTTTGGACTTCGGGTATTGTTGCTCTCTGTTCATGCGAGAAGGACCAGGGAAGTAAGTGGGTGAAGGAATAAGCCCCCTAACAGAAGCTAATGGAGAATCCATGCTGAATCACACTTCTCTTCCAATGCCCAGGCTGTTAACTGTAGTTGTTGCTGGTCTGAATGAAGGAGTCCCTAATTCAAGATGTCTGGTGTCTTCTGCTGGTACAATATAGAGTCCTTGTCCTTCTAGCAAGTCCCAAGTGTCCCCTGGGCCAGTGAAGCACTAGGAGGAAAACCACAACTCTCCCTTTTCCTCTTTTCTGTATCCTTTATGTGAACTGTCTTGAAAGGTAGCAGATTATTCTCTACCTAGGACATTATTTTCATTGCCACAGAGAAATTTTGACCTCTTATTAGTCCCTGGTTTTGGAAGGGAAATACTTATGTCTCAATCATAAGCCAATCTTCAGTGGGAGTTAGGAGGAGACTTCCTCTGAGAGTACCAAAATTCTCCCTGTGCAGTTTCTTGCACTTTCTACTGATACAGCTGGTACTGGTCACTCATAGTTGGGATGCACAAGATATTGATTAACAATGAGCACAGGTTATTCATGGGTGTAACATGGCTTCCTTGTAGCCACCAAGTTAGAATCCATTGCTTGTCACAAATCACATCAAGGGTTTGACCAAGACAGGACCCAAGAGGTCTCATTCCAAGCAAAGATGATACCTGTAGATGATGAGCCATTTGTTTGCCATGAAGCAACCTTTCCTTTCTAAACAACATATGAAAAACCTCTGGTCTGAATGGCTATAGCTCAGAGACTGAAATTGCTGCGCAGTGTCTCATCACTGTTAGGGTCTTGGGGGTCTTTTGGAAGGAATCCCTTTTTTGAAAGTGTGACTACGCCTTTCACTGGTGGAGTTAGGTTGCCAAAGATCATTAAATCCCTCTGTTTATATATAAACATATATTTTAGTTTAACATTTGGTCTAATCAGACATCCTCATTTAGATCTAATGATGCCCTCAAAGAAAACATTGACAGGAAAATATACATCTAATAATGCTTGAAAGGGAAGTTATGTTTATTAATATTTATGAGTTTCTTGCAGGCCACTGACAAAGCATCTTATCCTGGAAAGGTCCTGTAAGCTTGTTAAGGGAGGGGTTAAAGATTTTTAAAATTATTCTTTTATTTATGCATGTGAGGTACTTCTTTCTCTGACTGTTTACAGCAGGGAGCTAGCACAATATTCATCCTGTCACGGGGACCACCCAACAGAGGATGGATACTGGTGCACGCAGTTTAATTGTGGAAGTAGCTTGCTAGATGTCCCTGGGAGCCTGAAAGGCTGCCTGACTGCTCCTCCAGACTGTCTAGCTCCCAAATAAGTACTGTACCAGTCTGGGCTTTACTTAGTAAATCAGGATCATTTTGAACATGGGAAGGGATTTCTCACTTACCCTTCTGTCACCTCAGGAAAGTGCAGTTTCCTGGGGAGTGGAAACCACATGGGCCTCTGCTTTGGGCACAGGCTACCTAATGCTCCTAAGATTTTAATATGGAGCCAGCCTGTGGAACAAGAGATGGGGAGAAGGGGAAAGAGAGAGAGATCCTTTCCTGCCTTTCAGAGTCTGAGGCCCGTTCCCTGGCAGAGCAAGGGCTGATGATCAGAAGGCACAATTCCCATTCCACTGCTGCCTGAAATCTGAGCTCCTTTCCCTGGCACAGTGAAGGTCCTTGGGCTGAAAGCCAGATAGACTCAATTTCCATTAGGCTGCAGCCTGAGGCAGGGCTGCACAGGAGGCACAGGCTTTTCTGTATGCCCAGACTGCTACAAGGTGGCAGTAAGCATGGTATAGACTAGAGCACTGTGAGAGAGTCTCTGTAAAGGAGAATAACTCAGCAGCAAACACTCCCCTCAAAGGGAGAAAGGAGAGGAGTTTTTTTTTACCCCTGATTTTCACCCTACTTGCTCATTAACAATCCTAATTGCTGCCTTACAAAGGACACACTTGCTTTTGCCTTTTTGGGACCCCGAGTCCCTGGGGTTTGCAGAACTTGTCCTTGAGTATCGTGAGAATCCCCCAATTCAGAGCAGGAAGAAAGGGAGCTGTGTAGGAGCCTTGCTTCTTTCCCGAGACAGCTGAGGACCCACTTCAGTATCTGGCAGAAGACGCTGCCTTTCAGGAGTTTTTCCTCCACTCCAGCTCAGTTCTGTTGCGGGACTTACGCCCTGAACTAGTGGATAGCTTCCTCCTTGTCCTTAGACGGTCTCCCTGAAAACACAGATGCTCCTAATTGGGCTTTTCTGGGTTGGAGTCATAGCTACTCAGGGCAGGGTGGGGAGCCGAAATACCAATCCAAATTTGAGCCCTGTACAAGGTTTTCTAGCTGGCAACAGGCAGGGCGTAATTCACCCTCTATAAATGCTGCCTTATTTAGGGAACACTGCTTAGTTAGACTGAAGCTGGGTATTTGCAGGACAGTTCTGCCATGCCTGAGTGGGGGCAGAGGAGTCTGCATGGAGGCACTGCAGCAGCAAATAAAGAAACCAGCATGCTGCTCTTTATCCAGTCCAGGAGAGTAGGAGGAGGAGGAGGATGGTTAAAAGCCACAACTGCACAAAAACAAATAAAAAAAGTTTTGAATCAAAATGGTCAGGAGAAACCAAACCACCAACTTGTCCCACTGCTGGAAGCAGAAAATCTAGTGGCTTGAGCTGAAGGGCGGAACTTAGTCCTGAAGCCTCCAGCAACAGCACTGGACTATTCAGAATTCCAGGTGAGGAGATTAGCCCATTGGTAATGAATGAACAGAGAAGCTGTTTAAGAGAAAGGGAAAAAATTGACATAGATAAGGAACATCCCAGCAAACAACTCAAACACAAGAGCCAGGTTTTTATCTGCGAAGAAGCTATCTGCCTGGTGCCAGCAAAGTTACACAGCTGTTTTGCCAAGGATGAGGAGAGAGAGATCAAAAGACACTGACCAGTTAAGGGATTTGCCCTGCAGAAATGGAGGGGAAGAAAAGGACATACACTGCCTGAGGCTGACACACAGCTTGACAGAGATACAGAGAGATGGTCTGAGGATGCAAACTAACCCTTAGAGTCAAAAGAAGCAGGCTGGAATAAGTTGGACCTACCTATGCTATGGATAGAGGGGTTAAGCTTATGTAAGACAAATGGAATACAGGATTCTATGGTTTTAACTCACTTTCCTCAATGCAGTGTTCCCCATTGGCAAATAAATACTACTTTGTTTTGAAAAAGCTGTTTCTGTGTCACAGCAAATTCAATCCATTACAGGTTCCTAGAGGAAAAGGGCTTATAGGTGCCCAACCCAGTTGGGTCTGTCATGTTAACACGGTAGGTAACCAGAGGAGCTGCAGCCCAGAAAAGCAGTCCAAGAGTGGAAGGTGCACACAACAAGGCCTGTCACCTGAAAGTGCAGCTCACCCCCTAACAAACTACAAATTAAGGTTGCTTGAAAAAAGAAAAAAATGGTTTGAATATTCCCTTGTTAAACTGGCTATGAATCAGCTCAGTGTCAAATACAAAGAATTTTCACACACACGCAAATATTTGAGATCTATGGGACTTGATAGGATGACTGTGTTTCACAAGAGTTTGGCTTATATAGTTTATTTGTTGTTTCAGCTACAGGCCACCTGAGCAAGCAAAATGCATATCCCAGGCATTTTAATCAGATAAGAAAATTCCCTAATGTGTTTATATGCAAATGAAATCCTATATGGTATGACTGCCAAAAGCATGCAGATATACAGGTTTACAAATGGAGTGACTGATTTATGGTTATGGCAGACATAACATTACCAATTTCAAGAGCATACCATACATAAACACCTGCTGCAGAAAAGATTCAACCTAGAGCTCAGAAGCAGCACATGGGAGGTTTACATTGCTAACAGTTACAGTCTTTTTAATTAATAATTTAACATGGACAATTACACTCAGTTTTCATAGATTCTCACTGCACACAGTCTACGCCCAACAAAATTCTACATGGATTGCAGGTCCATAAAACATCACTGGGTCTGAATTGCTTCTGTACATTATGTTGGTTTAATACCAGAATAAAACTGTTCAAATGAATTGTATAATGAATCACAAAGGGCACAAGAAAATTCAAAACACTTTAAAAAGAATTTGAATGCTGTACTGAAGCACACAGTAATTGAACACTATTTTCAACACAAAGGAATCATTTATGTTATACATCTGAACCACCCCAAAACCATATCTGCACTGAGTATCTTGTATTAGAAGCCATAAACAGTTACAAAATGCTAACAAATGGAAACCAGTTGGCTGGTTACGTTATTCAAAAATGTATGCAGAGATTACACAAAGATTACTTGTAATTGCTTACCCAGGCTACATCTTCCTCTAAACAATCTGGCGGGTGTGGGAGGGAAGAGAGACAGTGAAAAGAAATTAATTGTGCTTATGGACTTAGAACACAATATTTCTGAAAATTCGGTGTGAGGTTAGACTCACATACATGTAATCTTGACTACACAATCTAAATTTATGATGCAGATAAATCAAGATGATGATCTGGACAGTATCAGTGGTTAATGTATTTGCTTACATCAATTAGTTTTAAATACTCTGACAACTTATAAACGCATGAATGCTTTCTTTCAATATTAGAGGGCAAGTTAATAATCATACATCTGCAGCCAATGCGTACATTTTAGTTTCCACTTGTGTATAAGTTCCTGTATGATTCATTTAGAATATAACAGGATGCAGTGTAGAATTTCATTCTAAATCATCTCTGTGCTTAAAAATTGTCATTGTATCCTCATCACAGTCACGCCCTAAAGTTGAGGAAAAATTAAAGGTATTTTACCTGAAATTAGAATTCTTAGAAATTTTCTACCCCAAATATACGGTGTTTAGATATAAGAACCTGGAAGCCTCTAGTCTAAGGTCTGAAAAGCAGGGGTGTGTTGATACATAAATTCTGGCAGGAAACCATCTTTAAATATGGAACATTTCCAAACAACACCTCAATTCATTAATCCACCAATCCAGAAACCTGCTTTTTCTAAAGACAGTGTGGAAAAGGGTGTGTGAATCTGTGAAGAACATAAATTGCAAGAATTCCAATTTCAGATAATAAACGTACTTTTATCCTACTGAGACTAAAGAGTAGTACCTGTCATTGAAGGAGGGGTGGCTGAGAGAAACATTAATTTTAAAAAAGAGTGAAGAAAAGCTTTGTCAAAGTGTATGTCTGGCCTAATTGCTGAGTCAAGACAATATTGCTTATAATACGTGTAGGCAAGCTCCGATGGGGTCTGTCTTTTTGAGGGTACACCTTACAAGCTCTCAGAAGTTAAACACTTGGCAAAATGATAACAGAATATAATGCATTCTAAATAATGACTGTAGCTGGACAGAAGATATTTTGAAACAGACTACTCCTTGATGTAAGTCAAAATGAGCCAAGAATATGTGCAAAATTATTCTGTCCTATCAAAATAAACATTTTGAATCGGATTCCTTCCAAGATGTCAAATTCTACTTTGGGCATGAATATTAGGCCCTCTTTTAACATACCAGCTCTTCAGATTCTGTGCTATGGCTGGCTTGTGGAGAGAGGGGCTCCAAGGAGAGAGGCAGGCTTGCAATGGCACACAACTTTCGCTCAGTATGGCAGCAACAGCTTGACCCCATCTTCTCTCCTCTCCCCCTCTGCTGCCAGACTGGATAGCTTCAAAAAGGTCAAGATGGGTTGCAAGGACTAAACTAGGCATTTCCTCCATCTACACCTAGAGGTATTGGATGCAAGATGGGAGTCCCCCTTGAAACAGCTGCTGAGGTTGCCGTGGTAATGGTCACATTTAAAGAGGCCTGGAAGTACTAGCAATTTTTGGCCAGGTTATGAAACAAATGTTTACTGCCTACAGCAAGTCATCTCCCTTCACTGTGCCTCAGTATCTCCATTGATAAAATGGGATAATGATATTTACCTACTTTGCAAAGCACTTTGAGATCTACTGATGAAAAGCACTATGTAAGAGTTATGTATTATTAGGTATTATTATGACGATACCACAGTGTACAGGGTCAGCCTCAAAGCCTTAAAGATTGTTGGGCAGACTAGTGAGATGATTCTTTGGATTACTCCCAAAGAGTCACTGATTCACTTTATATTGAAAAAGTGTCTGTGTATGTTTGCAAGTGACATCTTGAAGTCCTCCCCGTCTCCTGTTAAAGAAGGGAAGCCCAGCTGCATGTTGCTTTCAGTCTTAGCAATCATTCTGCATTGGTTCACATTTTCCAGGCTCTCACACAGAGAAAAGAGCTAGAGACTAATTTTTAAAAATAACGAAAGTTGAGATTTTTTTTTAAAACAGATCAAAAGCTGGCTCTGTTAACAAGGAGCCTGCACCAACCCACACCTGCACATCAGTGGTGCAGAAATAGATCCATCTTGCTTTAGTCTAAATCAGAGAAGAGAGGATCTGGCTTAAGGGTTCTAGTAACTGGCTTTCTCTGCAGAGGTGACACTTGTTAAAACTGCTTTTTGAACAAACAGATGAAGGAAAAAAATAATGACAAGGTTAAAGAGAAAGATCAATCAGCTTGTTCTAGACTAGAATGGATGCTGAATGGTAGTTGGTAGGGTTGACCCAGCATAAATATGAAGCAAATCTTTATTTCTGAAACTGCTTCTCTTTGTCCTGTCGTGATAGCTATGATGTAACTTATAGAATGTGACCAGGTAAATACATATATAAAGGATCCCTTCTGTCAGGATAAATGTAAGCAGTTAAACACGTTTTTAGAGTGAGATAGCAGACTTCAATCACCCTGACATCTGCTGGGAGAACGATACAGCAGTGCACAGACAATCCAGGAAGTTTTTGGAGAGTGTTGGGGATAACTTCCTGGTGCAAGTGCTGGAGGAACCAACTAGGGGCCGTGCTCCTCTTGACCTGCTGCTCACAAACAGGGCAGAATTGGTAGGGGAAGTAGAAATGGGTGGCAACCTGGGCAGCAGTGACCATGAGATGGTCGAGTTCAGGATCCTGACAAACGGAAGAAAGGAGAGCAACACAATATGGACTCTGGACTTCAAAAAAGCAGACTTTGACTCCCTCAGGGAACTGATAGGCAGGATCCCCGGGGAGGCTAATATGAGGGGGAAAGGAGTCCAGGAGAGCTTGCTGTATTTTAAAGAAGAGTTATTGAGGGTGCAGGAACAAACCATCCTGATGTCCACAAAGAATAGTAAATATGGCAGGTGACCAGCTTGGCTTAACAGAGAAATCTTAGGTGAGCTTAAACTCAAAAAGGAAGCTTACAAGAAGGGGAAACTTGGACAGACGACTAGGTAGGAGTATAAAAATATTGCTCAAGCATGCAGAGGTGTAATCAGGAAGGGCAAAGCACAATTGGAGTTGCAGCTAGCAAGGGCTGTGAAGGGTAACCAGAAGGGTTTCTACAGGTAAATAAGGTGGTCAGGGAAAGTGTGGGACCCTTACTGAATGGGGGAGGCAACCTAGTGATAGATGATGTGAAAAAAGCTGAAGTACTCACTGCTTTTTTTGCCTCGTCTTCACAGACAAGGTCAGCTCCCAGACTGCTGCACTGGGCAACACAGTATGAGGAGGAGGTAAGCAACCCTCAGTGGTGAAAGAACAGGTTAAGAACAGGTTAAGAAGTTTAGAAAAACTGCTCATGCGCAAGTACATGTGGCCAGATCTAATACATCCGAGGGTGCTGACAGAGTTGGCTGATGTGATTGCAGAGCCACTGGCCTTTATCTTTGAAAACTCGGTGATTGGGGGAGGTCCCAGACGATTGGAAAAAGGCAAATATAGTGCCCATATTTTAAAAAGGAAAGAAGGAGAATCTGGGGAACTACAGACTGGTCAGCCTCACCTCAGTCCCTGGGAAAATCATGGAGCAGGTCCTCAAGGAATCCATTTTGAGGCACTTGGAGGAGAGGAAGGTGATCAGGAACAGTCAACATGGATTCACCAAGGGCAAGTCATGCCTGGCCAACCTGATTGCCTTCTAAGATGAGATAACTGGCTCCATGGATATGGGGAAAGCGGTGGACATGACATATCTTGACTTTAGCAAAGCTTTTGATATGGTCTCCCTCAGTATTCTTGCCAGCAAGATAAAAAGTATGTATTGGATGAATAGACTATAAGGTGGATAGAATGCTGGCTGGATCATTGGACTCAATGGGTAGTGATCAACAGCTCAATATCTAGTTGGCAGCCGGTATCAAGTGGAGTGCCCCAGGGGTCAGTCCTGCGGCTGGTTTTGTTCAACATCTTCATTAATGATCTGGAGGATGGTGTGGATTGCACCCTGAGCAAGTTGGCGAATGACACTAAGCTGGGGGGAGAGGTAGATATGCTGGAGGGTAGGGATAGGGTTCAGAGTGACCTAGACAAATTGGAGAATTGGGCCAAAAGAAATCTGATGAGGTTTAACAAGGACAAGTGCAGAGTCCTGCACTTAGGACAGAAGAATCCCATGCACTGCTACAGGCTGGGGACCGATTGGCTAAGCGGCAGTTCTGCAGAAAAGGACCTGGGGATTACAGTGGATGAGAAGCTGGATATGAGTCAACAGTGTGCCCTTGTTGCCAAGAAGGCTAACGGCATATTGGGCTGCATTAGTAGAAGTATTGCAGCAGATCGAGGGAAGTGATTATTCCCCTCTATTCAGCACTGGTGAGGCCACATCTGAAGTCCTGCATCCAGTTTTGGGCCCCCCACTACAGAAAGCATGTGGACAAATTGGAAAGAGTCCAGCGGAGGGCAACGAAAATGATTAGGGGGCTGGGGCACATGGCTTACAAAAAAGGCTGAGGGAACTGGTCTTATTTAGTCTGCGGAAGAGAAGAGTGAGTGGGGATTTGATAGCAGCCTTCAACTACCTGAAGTGGGGTTCCAAGGAGGATGGAGATAAGCTGTTCTCAGTGGTGGCAGATGACAGAACAAGGACAATGGTCTCAAGTTGCAGTGGAGGAGGTCTAGGTTGGTGTCATAAATATAAAGGGAAGGGTAGATTATGATTTCTTTAAATGGCTGAGAAAAGAATTGTGCTGAATAGAATGACTATTCCTGTCTGTGTGTCTTTTTTGTAACTTAAGGTTTTGCCTAGAGGGATTCTCTATGTTTTGAATCTAATTACCCTGTAAGGTATCTACCATCCTGATTTTACAGAGGTGATTCCTTTATTTCTATTTACTTCCACTTCTATTAAACGTCTTCTTGTAAGAAAACTGAATGCTTTTTCATTGTTCTCAGATCCAAGGGTTTGGGTCTGTGGTCACCTATGCAAATTGGTGAGGATTTTTACCAAACCTTTCCCAGGAAGTGGGGTGCAAGGGTTGGGAGGATTTTGGGGAGAAAGACGTGTCCAAACTACGTTTCCCAGTAAACCCAGTTAGAGTTTGGTGGTGGCAGTGGAGATCCAGGGACAAAGGATAAAATTAATTTGTACCTTGGGGAAGTTTTAACCTAAGCTGGTGAAAGTAAGCTTAGGAGGTTTTCATGCAGATCCCCACATCTGTACCCTAGAGTTCAGAGTTGGGGAGGAACCTTGACAGTTGGATATTAGGAAATACTTACTAGAAGGGTGGTGAAACACTGGAATGGGTTACCTAGGGAGGTGGTGGAATCTCCATCCTTAGATGTTTTCAAGGCCCGAGTTTGACAAAGCCCTGGCTGGGATGATTTAATTGGGGTTGGTCCTGCTTTGAGCAGGGGTTGGACTAGATGACCTCCTGAGGTCTCTTCCAACCCTAATCTTCTATGATTCTAATCATTACAAGCCTCCTCCATCCAAAACATGAACCACATGCAAGATCAGCCGGAAACTGAGCTATGTGGGTGGAGGGTTTTTTCTGCAGACTAAATGCAAATGCAAGAGGCTGGATACTGCTTCCCATGGGAAGTGTGTCTGTCAGCAGAAGTACCCAGAGGCAGACAGAAGAAAGCCAAGCAGACAGAAAACATGGCCATGACAGAAAGCAAACAGATGGACTTTTTTGGGAAGCATGCTGAATGGAAAGAGGTTTGGAACTGTGAGATATGAAACTGCCTACTGTTGGACTCCTATTGATTCAAGGAAGCAGGATTTTGCCTATTGTCTTTGTAAATAAAACACAATTGCAGCTAAGAAATACCTGGCTCCATCATCAATTTCTCTTCCTAAAGGAAACAACCCACAAGACCCTGACTATTGACTCACCAATCACATCAAAACGAGTAACAATTATATTTTGGCCTATAAAGCCCTAATAGATTTGGACTCTGGCTATCAGCAAGTGCACCCCTCTTCCTACGTGAAATCGCAGCAGATCAGTGCAGCAGAGGTGCTTTAACCATGAGGGAACAACTGGCAAGGAGTCCTTAGTGAAACACCTTCAACTCTGGAACTTGATTCCAGTCTTGTCCAACAAAAAACAAGTCTAGTCATCTTCAGGCATGTTGCAAAGTCCATATGTTTTCTCAGGCTTTTTAAGAAGGAAGAGAGTTAGAAAGAGATATGTGGGTCGATAAGGGATTGTCATAGGCTGGTCCTGCCTGCAGCACCCCCGAGGCATGCTGCAACAGAACAGGCACACCTGCATCAGTTTCCCTCCTTCAGGACCCATAGTAAATCCTTTTCAGGCCCTCTTGCTTCAGGAATGCCCTCCTTGGGGCTATTTTGTTACAGAAATATAGTGTAAATATCCCATAGCAAAAAGTTGCAAAACAGTCCATTTCTCATGCCCAGTGTATATAGTCCATAAAAAAAAAAACCACCAAATCCTCCTGTCCATCTACATAGCATATACCACATTCCAGTATCGCCACACCCTAGGCTCTTCTTTGGTCCTCTGTCTTTTTACCAGGGCAGGCAGCCCAGCCCTTCCTGCTGGAGTGCAACTCGCTTCTTCCCTTTGGAATCCCTGCCCCCATCCCTGCACTGGGAGTTCATCATCACCAGGGGATCATCCCTTAGCCCCTCAGCTCTCTCCAGCCATCTGGCTCCAACTCTCCAGAATGGAGATGTCAGTGGGTAAACACTATTGCCTTCAGACTTCTCTGGCCCTCAGGTTCGGCCCTCCAGCTTAGATGTCAGAAGACAACTCTCTCTGCAGGGCTCTGGACTTTAGCTCTCTCTAGCCCTCTGGATTTGGCTCTTTGGCTTAGTAGGCCAACCAACTAACTCCTCTTGCTGCTCTGCTCCTTTAGCCTTTCTCTAGGAACCACCAACAGTTTCCTTCAGGGACATCCTGCCCTCTCCTGGTCTCTGGCAGCTCTCACCTGCCAATCTCTCACTCCCAGGCTACTCTTATCTACCCTCTCTTGAGGACTCTCCACTGTCTCTATCTCTCCCCATTTATATGGCCCAGATGTCTTCTTTTAACCCCACTTGGAAGCCAACTGATGAGTCACCAGTGCACTGGATCCTGCGCTGTCCTAAAGGGATCAGTCAACCTGTGACAGGGTTGCTGATAATTCTTATGAGTCCTTCCCTGCCCCGTATAAAAGTCCCTTGGGCAAAAAAGAGAAGACACATTTCAGAGAAACAGGAGAAGCTAAAATGACAGGAAAACAGCTAAGGTAACTAGATAGAGCAGAAATCCCAGAACAAGTTGTACTGTAAAAGGCAATTAATTAAATTAACATTATTACTGGAAAATCAAATGAAAAACAGATTTTTAATTATTAGCTAATAAAGGACAAAAGAGGAGAAACAAAGTGTGTGATAAGGGTGTGGTAAACAGAGTACATTCTTTCTGACCCCAACGAGTGATGAAGGGAGCATGGCATTAAACATTGATCTCTTATGGATCTTCTTAAGTAAGTGTTATAAGGTGTCCAGAACCATGGTGCCCACATCACATAAATGTTTAAAATAAATCAAAATAATAAAAAAGTCATTAAAAAATGGTTAGAGTTGCTACACACAGAACTTTTCAGAGCCAAAGTCATAAAAGCAGGGAAATGAAAAGTTAAGCCACTTAATAGTATGTACCATACCCTCTACTCCTCCATCTACCTTACCATTATCGCAAACACTATACACCTGAGACCAGGCACCACAACCTTCACTCTGCAGATATCTCTTTAGCAAATATTTTCCCAAGTACTAGAAATTGTAGATGTGTAGCGCAGTAGCTGGCTGTGTTGGAAGAGGGCATTTGGCAAAGGGTTCTGTGCAGAAGGGTAGTTAAACGATGTAATGGAAAGCTAGGATAGGTTTAAGATTGTGGTTGTGGAACCCTTAGTGAAATTTCACAATAATTGGCCACCTCCTTTTACAGGAAAAAAAAATAAATAAAGAGAATCTGTGCCCTATTTTTGGCCCATGTTAGAAAGCAGTCCTAACTATAAAGTCCCTATCCAGTGCCACCATAATAATAATTAAAGACATGAAGATTTTATTTTGAACTGTATCTACAACATCAATTTTATTGTCTTTCTGAACTTTTTGTCACAGGCACAGACAGGAAAGGGATAGTCATCTAACTAACATTTCCCTCTTAAAAAGAAAAGGAGTACTTGTGGCACCTTAGAGACTAACCAATTGATTTGCGCATAAGCTTTCGTGAGCTACAGCTCACTTCATCGGATGCTTATGCTCAAATAAATTGGTTAGTCTCTAAGGTGCCACAAGTACTCCTTTTCTTTTTGCGAATACAGACCAACATGGCTGCTACTCTGAACCCTGATTTCCCTCTTAAGTTACCTTTTATGTTAGCTACCATTGTCATGGTAATGACATTCAACTGCAGTTTACAACACCTGTGAGGACTTCTCCCTGTCAACTTTGAGCAAGTAAATCTGTGATCATTTCTTCAATTTCTCTTTTCAGTAGCAACTTTGAATTTGTATCCATTATTCTCCAAAAATTTGGATTCAACCCAGAAGGGTTTTTTACCATCCCATTCCAATGTTGACAAATTTGCCTGTTGTCATCAACACAACATTGCCTCTGTATACAACTAACTTAACCCTCCCTCTGCTAAAATTCTCCATCTATTCCTTCTTCTGTTACCTCATTGTGTGAAAGCACCTCACTTTGTGTTTCTGCTTCTCCATCTGAAAAATAGGGTTAATATTTACTGTCCTCACAGGAGTTTTGTGAGGATAAATGATGTTTCTAAAAGTCTTTGAACATGCAAAACTGCTTTTTAAATCCTAAATATAATTACAATCTTCTCTTGGAACCCCCTTATTTTGCGCTTTCCCAAGTTCCAGTTCTCCAGAGACCAGCATGTGAAGTACACTACTGCTTGCTCCCTCACTTGTACAAAGAAATAGGACCACATCTTCACTATCCTCAAACAGATCATTCATTTTTGGATCCAGTTCAAAACCATTCTCTTTGCCTTTGTCCATGGATCTGTTCTAGCCTATCTACTCCTCTGCCTCTTCTCATCAAGCAATGACTTCCTCTCAGTTCCTTCATATAATCTCATCGTTAATCCTGAGTCTTATCTACATCACTTGCATTCTTGAACAACTTTCTTTTATCAGTTTTACGGTCTCTCCATATATTTTCAAATCCCATCTGAACATATCTTTTCTGCCTTGCGTGAAACTCTTATTTTTGCTTTTCCTCCACTATTATTTTTCATTTTAACTTTGTAATTGTATTATTTAATTCTAGAACGTGCATTTTCCATTCGTTTGCATGAACTACACCATTATAAAAGTTAATTTTGTAGTACTGTGTACAGTCCATGTAAATGTAGACTGTTTTAATTTATACTTAGCTCACTTTTTCTTACTTTAAATAATACCATTAACAAAGAAAAGTATTACAATAGGCAAAGTTAAGTAAAGTAGCAGACTGAGTTGTATACACAAAGGTTTTTAAAAGTGTATTTAAAACAACCACTTGACCTCTAGTTTTCCCTTGCTCTGAAGCCCGCTGTTAGAGAGGCACTGTGGTCTGGTCAATAGGGTACTGGACTGGGAGAAAGGAAACCTGGGTTTTGTTCCCAGCTCTGACTTACTGTATGAAGACTTGGGCACGTCACTTCAATTCTCTGAGTCTCTGTTTCCCTTCCCATCCTTTGTCTGTCCTGTTAGTTTAGTTTGTAAACTCTTTGGGACAGGGACTGTCTCTCACTATGTGTATGTATAGAGCCTAGCCTACCAGAATGGGCCCTGATCTCTGCTGAGGCATGTAGGTGGTACAGAAGTATAAATAATAGTAATAGGCTGCCAACGTACACTTTCAGTGATTTATCTGAGGTCAATCCAGACCTTTAATTTACTTATTTTTAATAGCTGAATAGATCTAAAATGAAAAAAGTATAAAAAAGGCAAATAAATCTTCTCAGACTGCAGAATCTTCCAATCATCCTGTAAACTAAACTTTATTCTAGCTAACCTTAACTAAAACATAACTGCTACCAGTGATAAAGTATCTGTCACTTTCCAAGTAATTTCCCCCCAGAAACAGACTAAAATTATCTAAGATCAATTATTTTATTTTAAGCAAATCTTAATTTATGTTTATTAAAATCTAAAACACCATAAGAAACAAAATCTTAAGTACAAAGCTATCCTTGCAATTATAGAGAACAAAGAACTTCAATTAGAAGTAAAAACTTATCTTAAATTTTATACCTACTGTTGGCATTTGTAATGGTAACTGATTTTCAATAGACTATTCTTCTAGGACTTTACAATCTCAAAAGATTTTCCAGAAACTACTGATAATGAACTAAGATAGCAGGTAAAATCACCTGAAAGTACCCTAATATTGTAAACAAACTTATGTGGATTATTATCAGTAATGTTTCTTGTTATATGACCACCAGCAGCAACAGAAAAAAAACCTGCAGTTTGAGAGCAATAGGAGACATTAGTGGAAAGTTTAATGCACACAATTTTCTTCAAACTCTTTGCAACGAAGCTTGAAATCAACACTTCAAAGACTCACATCTACAAAACCAACTAGATAAGAGCATTAGTAGAATTTCCTGAAAAAGCTATTTTCATTTCTTCTTTAAACTAGAGAGGCTTGCAGCATGGATATATGATAAATGAAGATAAAAATGAACCATACTTTTATATCAGTAACAAATGCTGGCATCTCTTTTTCAAATTATTTTTAAAAATGTTTACTTTAAGAGCTCATTCCTGTGCCTTATGCACCAGGGACCCAATCCTGCAAATGCTTGTACCCTAACTTTAAGCATGTGAGTAGTCTCATTCACTTTAGTGGTACTACTCAGGTGCTCAAGTTATACAAGTGCTTAAGTGTTTGCAGGATCAAGGCCTAAGTCCTATATTTGGTGCTGAGTAGTAAGATGTTTGGAGAGGATTCTGTAGAATTGCTACTACACCACTGATGAATGCCTGTAATCCTTACTAGCCAACCTCCGCTTACTGGCAAACCAATCTGCAGCTTGTCCACACCCAGACACTTTCATTGTTCAGTCCATATGTAACACACTTCTGGGGATACCCAGAGCTGTGGCCCACTGTGTTACCTCTCTGCCTCAGCGAGAGTGAGTTTTGCTGGAGATTAGACTGCCACACCAGTCTGCCTTCCTCATCTGCAAACTCCTCAAGGCTCTCACAGTCTCACCGAGAAGGCAACAATCAGTGAACTCCAGCCCCTAAGCTCCTCAGAGATGTTTCTCTGCAATGTGCAGCCTTTACCACTGTGCATTCACAAAAGATATTAACTTTTCTGCTCTCTTCAAGACATCACAACTTATTAACTTAACAGGGTAAATACACCCTTCCCTTCAAGCACAACACTGAATTGGTTTATAGTAAAAGTAAAACAAGTTTATTAACAAAAGAGTATGGATTAAGTGATACCAAGTCAAAGAAATAAAGGTAGAGATGGTTACAAGCAAATAAAAAGTATAAACCTGTCTAAAAGTCTATAACTCAATCAAGATAGTCTTTGTTCAAGATGACTTCTCTCGCATACAGTCTCCTTTACAGCTTTACACAGGCCAGTCTGGCCAGGACCAATCACAGATCAAATTGCTTGGTTTCTTTGTCTCCTTAAGGATAAAAATGGAGTCTTCCTCTGTTCCTTATATCCCCAAAAGGATTTCTTTGTTTTACAAGTCAGGAAGACCTTCTGGAGACTCAGTATCCTGGGTCTCTGGTGTGCAGGAGCCATGTTAATTCTCTTTCTCTTGAATTCAGGAACAGAATAACCCCCACTGGTTTAGCTTGAGAGCTTTGTTTACTGCTAATATGTAAACTGGGGTAAACTAACATTCCTTTGTCTAGGACAAACCTGTTTATCACCTTTACCAAGGCTAGGCTGTCTGGTCTTAAACATGTTCTAGTACATCATACAGAAGGAATTTGTAACTTCACATATCATGTTAATACATGCATTTTACAATAATATTAATAAACAGTGTCTTACTAGCTTTCATATGATACCTCACAAGGCACATTTTGTACACATATTATTGCACTAATACATAGGGTGTGGATTAGGGCTAGTAATTACTATTCTGAGCTGTGATTATTTTCCCCCACTAAGAAGAAGAAAAGCCAACCATGTTTTTAAAATGCAAAATCAAACCCTAAATGCTTAGCAGCAGAAAAATGAGGGGGGGAACATTTGCAATATATCAAGAGACGATAGGACCGCTTCTCTATTTTTAACTGATATTTGAAGAGTCTTCTAGTCAAGAAGACTAGGAAGAGTGCATTTTACATCCAAAGCTCTACAAAGGCAGGGGTTATCGGACTGCGCGACTGCTTCCTCATCGTGTTTGAAGTTTGGGTCTGCAAGTATATGAGGGACTGCAGCTCTGTCTCTCAACTTCTTTCTGCTTATGCACAATTTCCAAAAAAAAGCCTCTAAAAAGTGATGGGTATGAAAGGCAGGGAGCACGGATCTGTATTTCTGATGTATTTAAAGAACTACATTCACTGCTAAGCAACCTTTTTTAGAGAAAGACACCACTTTTGATTCAAAATGATATTATTAATAGAAATATAACAGTTCATTATTATAATTTAGGTTAATACAAAGTTGCCTTTTTCTTTTCTGAATGTAAGGAGATATTTACAACAGTGTTCATGTATATGACGCTTAGAGATTATGGTAGCTTACATGCTTCTATTTTTGCATGCAGACATTAAATAAACATATAAACTAGACAAAGAAATTCATAGGAAAACTCTGCTTTCTGTCCACAGTTGACAGTCACCAAGATTCTCAGAGAAGATGACACCTACTTATCTATAAAATCATATTTATTTCCTACGTTGTCTGTTTGCACAGATCCTGGAATGCAGCTTTATAAACTTTTATTTTGCTTCTAAAAATTTCATATTATTTCCCTTTATATACTGTTGGAAATATTTAAATACATGCTATAGTGATTTCTGCTTTGCATAGTGTATTTGATAGGACTCTTTCATAGCAAGTCGTAAACATGATTACTGTAGTGGGTTGTAAACGAAAGAACTATTTTGTCAGAAGACAAACAACAGTAGCCATCTCCAAGTATACGGGGTACATCTTCTTTGTTTCAAGGCACCCAGTGTGGCATTAATATAGTCCTTATCTTATTACATTTGGGAAATGTTTTATAGAAGTTATCTTCTTAAATCCCATTTCTACAATATGGCCTACCATTACTTTTTACCATTTACCATTTCTACAATATGGCCTACCATATTGAGAGAACCCATTTCTACAATATGGCCTACCATTACTTGTTCCTCTACATTATAACATTTTAGTAATTTGCAGAATATAATTAGTTGGTGCTTAACACCTTAAAACACTCCTTTTTTTTGCAACACGATTTCCCGTTTGTCAATACAGACCCTCAGTTTTGGGAGGTTAACTAGCAGTAACGGAGAGGTGGGTCTGCTCTCCCAAATTAGGCATTAGATCTGACTGCCAAGTCAAGAGAAAAATGCTGCATAAACATATTAATTTAATTATAGTTTGTAGAAATGCTTATCTTGTTGACAGACATTTCAATACGCAAAAGAGGCTGCTTTAGATGTGGCAAAATATTTTTTTAAAACATCAGGTACTGCTACGTGTTCTGATATTGATTCTCCTTTTAACTTATCTCCATATGATTTACCTGGAATATAAGATCTGAAAATTCCACTGCTAGAACCAGGAAATCTGAGAACCAAGAGGAGCTAGTAAACACTGGGTCCGTTGGGGCTGGAGAAGGGGTCTGTAACAGAGCGCCAACTCACCAGCACAGCATCTCCTGCTGGTTGTCCAGGAATTAGCTCGATTCCAGTCTTGGAGCCCCCCCTGCTGGCCGGTGTCTCCTTACCGGTACCTGCTTCCTGTGAATCCCCACTACCTGTAGCACTTCAGGCGCCGCGTTCCTTCCCGACCCCGGTGCCCCTTATCTTGGGGTGCTGCCCCACAGCAGTGCCCCCACTTCCTGGGTCTCCCCTCCCATGGGAACCCCAACCCCATATACCCACCTTGCCTCAGTGACTACTGCCATTCATCTCTAGCCCCTTCTCTCAGGGGTAAACTGCAGTCTGTAATGAACACTCATCACTGGCAAGGGGGTCGGACATGCTGCCTTTCTAACCCCAGCTGCCTCCCTGAAGCCCTAATACCTCCCCTGGCCTTGGAAGGACCTCAGCCTGGGGACTTACCAGGCCAGAGTTCCTCAGCCCAGCCCAGCCCAGCCCTGCCCTGCCCTAGATACCCTGCTTGCTCTCCCAGGCAGCCTGCTCCTCTCTGCTTCCCAGCTGGAGCAAGAGTCCCTTCTCCCACTCTCTTAGCCTGTCCTTTTATCAGGGCCAGCTGTGCCCTAATTGGGCACAACCTCACCTGTGGCTAACTACCCAAGCAGCCTCCCTTGGCTGCTTTTAATCCCTTTCTAACCGGAGCAGGTGACCACCCCGCTACAGGGTCCCATAAATAATATCAGCCCCAAATATATGGTACCAGAAGCGAGTGTGCTCACAACTCCTACAAAATCTGTTTGCTCTGATTTGGTACCAACAGCACTTACAGATCCCAAGAATGGGATTTATATTGACAATATTCAAAGAGCCTGTGATTTCCTATAAAACGGGTTGGTTTGATATTCTGAGACAGTATTCTCAGCAATTTTCAGGGATCCCCTTCTTTCCTGTTCTGAAACAATGTAATCACATCAATACTATTTGGTCTGCCATCAAAGAAGAATAACTTTAAAAGTAAGGCAAAATGTGTTAAATAATTTCTTCTATGTTTAAGCTATCAATGTTATTTTTGGTTTTGAAAAATAGGAGACACTTGACTGCTAACAGTGTTGCAAAAAGAGAGAAAAACAACAATCAAACAAAGCTTGAACTTACATAAAAATCTTTTGAGAATCAACCAAAGGACAAGCTCTTGTACACGTATACAATAAACATTTGGCTATGCATTATTCACAGGCACGTGGCTTGGCACATCAAATATGCATTTCATTTAAAAATGAATGATGATAGAGGTTTATACAGATTGATAATGAAATTATCCATAATAATAAACATACCGGTGTTTGCTGCATCAACAGTTTGTGATGTCTCTGTTGACAATTTCTGAAGGGCCTGTTCACCATCTGTCTCCTCCGGTGAGCTGTTATGTTGAGACTGCTGTTGTTCTTCAACTTCGGCAATAAATGAAATTATACCTAAAACAAATAGGTACCAGATGTTATATTAACCAGGACATTAGTTTTATAAGATTGTCTGCCAGACTTATATTAATGTTGCTGCAGCTCTGAACTAATAAAATATGAGGCAAAACCTAAATTCCAGGAGTCAGCTATCCAATTATAATTGATTGTGATAAAGAATACATCTTTGACGAGTTCAAGGAAATGAACCCTGCTTCCAAATTCTTTTTTTTTTTCTTTCTTCAAAAGGATAATTATTTTAGCAGCTTACACAAAATAATTAAAGGCCAGTAATAAGGAATGTAGGTAAGTTATCAAATATGGATAAGAGCTTTTAATAACTTTCTTTCCAATTTCATTTTTATGTATAGCTTAGAGCAGTGGTGGGCAACCTGCAGCCTACTGGGAACGGCCCGCGGGAAAGGCAAACCATGGCCACTGGGAGCTTCAGGCAGCCGTGCCTGCAGACACTCAGAGTGAACAAACTGTCTCGCAGCCTGCCAGTGGATTACCCTGACGGGCCGCATGCAGCCCGTGGGCCGCAGGTTGCCCACCACTAGCTTAGATGGACTCTGATTTTTTTTTAAATCACTGATCACAGTAATCTGGTTTTGCTGTTGCCATCCAATACACATAATTGCTTTGATTTTCCTGAGCAATTTTGTATGACTATCATACATTTTTGGGATTTAACTTGTTTTGTAATAGAATATTTAGTGACCATTAAATATCCAGAGACTGCAAAATTAGGCTTTGTTTTCTGCACTGGCAAATGACCCGTTCAGTTAAAAATAAGGAATTTTATTTAATCTTAAAGAAAGTACAAGCTCCAATACGTACATGGTTGCCTAAACATTTGAAAGAGCAGCTTGGAAAGACATAGGCTTTGTCACTTGCATTATGTGCGTCTAAATATGCACTTTAATCAACACATCTTCTTGAAAGGACTATATATTCCCTACTAATTGACTTTTGTCACACGCAGTATTTTATTAGATTCTAGAGACACTTAAAGCTGAAACAGGTCTACTAGTTGCACTTTTAGGTTAGGTTTCAGAGTAACAGTCGTGTTAGTCTGTATTCGCAAAAAGAAAAGGAGTACTTGTGGCACCTTAGAGACTAACCAATTTATTTGAGCATGAGCTTTCGTGAGCTACAGCTCACTTCATCGGATGCATACTGTGGAAATTGCAGAATACATTATTATATACACAGACACCATGAAACAATACCTCCTCCCACCCCACTCTCCTGCTGGTAATAGCTTATCTAAAGTGATCATCAAGATGGGCCATTTCCAGCACAAATCCAGGTTTTCTCACCCTCCGTCCCCCCACAGACAAACCCACTCTCTTGCTGGTAATAGCCCATCCAAAGTGAGCACTCTCTTCACAATGTGTATGATAATCAAGGTGGGCCATTTCCTGCAGGAATCCAGGTTCTCTCACCCCCCTCCAAAAACCACACACACAAACTCGCCTTACAACGTGCATGAAAATCAAGGTGGGCCATTTCCAGCACAAATACAGGTTTTCTCACCCCCCCCCCCCACACACACACACAAACTCACTCTCCTGCTGGCAATAGCCTATCCAAAGTGACCACTCTCCCCACAATGTGCATGACAATCAAGGTGGGCCACTTCCAGCATAAATCCAAGTTTAACCAGAAGGCCGGGGGGAGGGGGGGGGAGGAAAAAACAAGGGGAAATAGGCTACCTTGCATAATGACTTAGCCACTCCCAGTCTCTATTTAAGCCTAAATTAATAGTATCCAATTTGCAAATGAATTCCAATTCAGCAGTTTCTCGCTGGACTCTGGATTTGAAGTTTTTTTGTTGTAAGATAGCAACCTTCATGTCTCTGATTGCGTGACCAGAGAGATTGAAGTGTTCTCCGACTGGCTTATGAATGTTATAATTCTTGACATCTGATTTGTGTCCATTTATTCTTTTACGTAGAGACTGTCCAGTTTGACCAATGTACATGGCAGAGGGGCATTGCTGGCACATGATGGCATATATCACATTGGTGGATGTGCAGGTGAACGAGCCTCTGATAGTGTGGCTGATGTTATTAGGCCCTGTGATGGTGTCCCCTGAATAGATATGTGGGCACAGTTGGCAACGGGCTTTGTTGCAAGGATAGGTTCCTGGGTTAGTGGTTCTGTTGTGTGGTATGTGGTTGCTGGTGAGTATTCGCTTCAGGTTGGGGGGCTGTCTGTAGGCAAGGACTGGCCTGTCTCCCAAGATTTGTGAGAGAGTTGGGTCATCCTTCAGGATAGGTTGTAGATCCTTAATAATGCGTTGGAGGGGTTTTAGTTGGGGGCTGAAGGTGACGGCTAGTGGCGTTCTGTTCTTTTCTTTGTTAGGCCTGTCCTGTAGTAGGTGACTTCTGGGAACTCTTCTGGCTCTATCAATCTGTTTCTTCACTTCCGCAGGTGGGTATTGTAGTTGTAAGAATGCTTGATAGAGATCTTGTAGGTGTTTGTCTCTGTCTGAGGGGTTGGAGCAAATGCGGTTGTATCGCAGAGCTTGGCTGTAGACGATGGATCGTGTGGTGTGGTCAGGGTGAAAGCTGGAAGCATGTAGGTAGGAATAGCGGTCAGTAGGTTTCCGGTATAGGGTGGTGTCTATGTGACCATTGTTTATTAGCACTGTAGTGTCCAGGAAGTGGATCTCTTGTGTGGACTGGACCAGGCTGAGGTTGATGGTGGGATGGAAATTGTTGAAATCATGGTGGAAGGAGAGTGGTCACTTTGGATAGGCTATTACCAGCAGGAGAGTGAGTTTGTGTGTGTATGGGGGTGGGGGGGAGAGAAAACCTGTATTTGTGCTGGAAATGGCCCACCTTGATTTTCATGCACGTTGTAAGGCGAGTTTGTGTGTGTGGTTTTTGGAGGGGGGTGAGAGAACCTGGATTCCTGCAGGAAATGGCCCACCTTGATTATCATACACATTGTGAAGAGAGTGCTCACTTTGGATGGGCTATTACCAGCAAGAGAGTGGGTTTGTCTGTGGGGGGACGGAGGGTGAGAAAACCTGGATTTGTGCTGGAAATGGCCCATCTTGATGATCACTTTAGATAAGCTATTACCAGCAGGAGAGTGGGGTGGGAGGAGGTATTGTTTCATGGTGTCTGTGTATATAATAATGTATTCTGCAATTTCCACAGTATGCATCCGATGAAGTGAGCTGTAGCTCACGAAAGCTCACGCTCAAATAAATTGGTTAGTCTCTAAGGTGCCACAAGTACTCCTTTACTTTTAGGTTATGCACCAATTTTTCAACTTTTAACTTGGTATATCAATCAGCATATGGCGTAAGGTTTTAAAATAGATTTAATGTTTGCCTCTTGTACCTTTCATAAAAACTGTTTATTTTGTTGCATTTAGGCTTATTTTACCATACTCTATAATGAGACATTATACTCTTTAATATTCTTAGTGTTCATTTGAAATATGTTCCACAGGGAACTTTTTTAATTGTATCTTATTAAGTGTCTGGTGCATTACATAGCTGGGCAAAATATTCATAGTAAAATTTATTTTTATTGAGTTCTTTTAGAGTTCATGAAACATTTGGGAAATTGGGGCAGCTTTATAAAATTTCCAAAGAAATTTCATGAAAAAGATTGTTGACTATTCTGATGCCTAACACTATTCTGTGGCACAATTCTGCGTTTTACACTTTTCTTTTTTTCCCCTCAAATTTTGAGCTGAGTTGGTTGGTTGTAATGGATCACATCAGCCAGGTGATATTGATCTGGTTCCCTGATTGAGTGAGCTAAACACTGGAGTGTGAATTTGATATTTGGTCTCCAGAGGTCAAAATGCCAGTGTAGGTTAAATCTGAGGAGGCATCATGTTACAGAGCACAAACAGTGAAAGACAGACCATCCTACTGTAAGTACAAATGTGGAAGTCTCTATTCCTGAAAGATGTCAAGAATTCTGAGCAAAATTCAGTGGGAGAAAAACGTAAACATAATGTAAATGATAATTGGGTGTTGTTTAGGATTCTTTATTGTGATTTATTTATGATTTATTAGATGCCAAATACAGTGACAGTTCCTCAGTCACCAAAGCAATTCTTCATTAAACAATCATCCTGGTTAACAAGGGATGTGCAAGTAGCTATTACATAATAAAATAAATAAATAAATTACTATCTATAACAAATGGAAAAATGGGAGATTGACAGCAATGAGTACAAACTAGCAGCTAGTTAAAAATCTATAGCCAGTAAGATTAATGACAATAAGAAGAAGATCTTGAAATATAATAAGGAACAAATGAAATCTTAACAATGGGATAGGTCCAATACTAGATAAAGATGGTACAATTGACAATCATGATGTAGAAAAGGCAGAAGTATTCAATATATATTTCTATTCTGTATTTGGAAAGTAGCAGGATCGTTTTCCATGTGTTGCAATGATAGTAAAATACTTTCTATTCCATCAGCAACTAGCTAGGATGTTAAACAGCAACTATTAAACATTTTAAAATGAGCAGGAATGGATAACTTGCACCTAAAAGTATTAAAATAATTGGCAGAGGAGCTCTCTGAATCATTAGTGTTAATTTTTAACAAATCTTGGAACACTTAGAAAGTTCCTGAGCATTGAAATGACGCTAATGTGCAATATTTAAAAAGTAAATGGGATTAGCACAGTAACTACAGGCCCATTAGACTTGAATCTGACACCAGGCAAAATCATGGAAAGATTGATATAGTTACTTTATCAGTAAGGAATTAAACAATGGAGCCATAACTAATGTCACAACACTATTTTAAGGAAAATAAGTCTTAGAATCAAAGAATATTAGGGTTGGAAAAGACCTCAGGAGGTCATTTAGTCCAATCCCCTGCTCAAAGCAGGACCAACACCAACTAAATCATCCCATCCAAGGCTTTGTCAACCCAGTCCTTAAAAACCTCTAACAATGGAGATTCCACCACCTTCTTAGGTAACCCATTCCAGTTCTCCACCACACTCCTAGTGAAATATAGTGTTTCCTAATATCCAACCTAGACCTCCCTTGCTGCAACTTGAGACCATTGCTTCTTATTCTGTTATCTGCCACCACTGAGAACAGCCTAGCTCCATCCTCTTCAGAACCCCCCTTCAGGTAGTTGAAGGCTGCTATCAAATCCCCCCTCACTCTTCTCTTCTGCAGACTAAATAACCCCAATTCCCTCAACCTTTCCTCGTAAGCCATGTGCCCCAGGCCCCTAAACATTTTTGTTGCCCTCCACTGGACTCCCTCCAATTTGCCAACATCCCTTCTGCAGTGAGGGGAACAAAACTGGACGCAATACTACAGGTGTGGCCTGACCAGTGCCAAATAGAGGGGAAGAATCACTTCCCTCGATCTGCTGGCAATGCTCCTACTAATACAGCCCAATATGCCGTTGGCCTTCTTGGCAACGAGGACACACTGCTGACTCATATCCAGCTTCTCGTCCACTGTAATCCCGAGGTCCCTTTCGGCAGAACTGCCGCTTAAGAACATAAGAACATAAGAATGGCCATATTGGGTCAGACCAAAGGTCCAACCGGCCCAGTATCCTGTCTACCGACAGTGGCCAATGCCAGGTGCCCCAGAGAGAGTGAACCTAACAGCTAATGATCAAGTGATCTCTCTCCTACCATCCATCTCCACCCTTTGAAAAACAGAGGCTAGGGACACCATTTCTCACCCATTCTGGCTAGTAGCCATTAATGGACTTAACCTCCATGAATTTATCCAGTTCTTAGCCAGTAGGTCCCCAACCTGTTGTGGTGCATGGGATTCTTCCTTCCTAAGTGCAGGACTCTGCACTTGTTCTTGTTTATTTCTTTTGGCCCAATCCTCCAATTTGTCTAGGTCACTCTGAACCCTATCCCTACCCTTCAGTGTATCGACCTCCGCCCCCAGTTTAGTGTCATCTGCAAACTTGCTGAGGGTGCAATTAATCCCCTCATCCAGATCATTGATAAAGATGTTGAACAAAACCAGCCCCAGGACCAACTCATGAGGCACTCCGCTTGATACTGGCTGCCAACTATATATCGAGCCGTTGATCACTATCCACTGAGCCCGACGATCTAGCCAGCTTTCTATCCACCTTATAGTCCATTTATCCAGCCCATACTTCCTTAACTTGCTGGCAAGAATACTGTAGGAGACCATATCAAAAGCTTTGCTAAAGTCAAGATATATCACATCCGCCGCTTTCTCCATATCCACAGAGCCATAGAAGGCAATCAGGTTGGCCAGGAATGACTTGCCCTTGGTGAATCCATATTGACTGTTCCTGATCACCTTCCTCTCCTCCAAGTGTTTCAAAATGGATTCCTTGAGGACCTGCTCCATGATTTTGCCGGGGACTGAAGTGAGGCTGACCAGTCTATAGTTCCCCGGGTTCTCTTTCTTCCCTTTTTAAAATATGGGTAATATATTTGCCTTTCTCCAATTGTCCGGGACCTCCCCCGATCGCCATGAGTTTTGAAAGATAATGGCCAGTGGATCTGCAATCACATCAGCCAACTCCTGCAGCACCCTTGAATGCATTAGACCTGGACCCATGGACTTGTGCACGTCCAGCTTTTCTAAATAGTCTTTAATCTGTTCTTTCACCACTGAGGGTTGCTCACCTCCTCCCCATACTGTGTTGCCCAGTGCAGCAGTCTGGGAGCTGACCTTGTCTGTGAAGACGAGGCAAAAAAAGCAGTGAGTACTTCAGCTTTTTCCCTATCATCTGTCACTAGGTTGCCTCGCCCATTCAGTAAGGGTCCCACACTTTCCCTGACCTTCTTCTTGTGCTAACATACCTGTGGAAACCCTTCTTATTATCCTTCACATCCCTTGCTAGCTGCAACTCCAATTGTGCCTTGGCCTTCCTGATTACACCTTTGCATGCTTGTGCAATATTTTTATACTCCTTCCTAGTCATCTGTCCGGATTTCCACTTCTTGTAAGCTTCCATTTTGAGTTTAAGCTCATTGAAGATTTGACTGTTAAGCCAAGCTGGGCGCCTGCTTGTCGTCTTGTCAAACAAGTTTGATATTTTCTTTGATGAGACTAACAGTTTGGTTGATAAAGGTAACTATGTTGATACAATATATTTAACCTCCTATCAAACATTTGCTTCAGTCCCATGTGACATTTTGACAAAAAATAGCACTAAACAAATCAATGCATCCCATATTAAATTAGTTAAAACTGGTTATCTAATCAATCTAATAATAATTTTACATGGGAAAAATCACCCTCCTGTGAAGGTGTTTCTAGTTGAGTCCCACAAAGATCTAATGCTGTTCAGTATCTTTATCAGTGATCTGGAAGAAAACATAAAATCATTGCTGTAAAATTGCAGATGATACTATAATTGGTGGAGTGTTAAATAATGATCAGAACAGGTCAATTACACAAACTGATCTGGATTGCCTGTTATTTGATTGAAAAACATGTGCTTAATACAGCCAAATGCAAGCTCATACATCTAAGGACAAAGATTTTAGGTCAGGCTTACAGGATGGGGACAGGGTCCTGGAATGGGTGACACTGAAAAGGCAATTAGGGGCAAGGTAGATAACCAAGTTAATGGGAGCTATCAGCAAGATGCTGTAGCTAAAATGGTCAATGCAAACCTTGGAGGCACAATCAGAGCAATATGGAGCAGGAACAGACAGGTAGTATCACTTCTATATACCGCATTAATAGAACCATTACTGGAATACAGCATAAAGTTCTGGTGAACATAAGTCAAAAAGAATGTTGACAAATTGAAAGGGTACAGAAAAGAGCTACAAGAGTGATTCAAGGACTCGAAAACATGAAAGACTTAAAAAGATCAGTCTATTTAGCTTATTGAAGAAAAGGCTGAGTAGATCATAATCTAAAAGTACCTATATGTGGAAGAGATTTCTGAGAATAGACAGCTCTTTAATCTAGCAGACAAAGACACAATGAGATCCAGTGGTTGGAAGCTGAAGCTAGAGAAATACAGACTGGAGTGGAGATAAAATGTGCTTTTTTAAACAGTGAGCGTAATTAACTATTGGACAACTTTCACAGGCATGTGGTTGATTCTCCAGCACGCGCAGTATTTAAATCAAGACTGGATGTCTTTCTAAAAAAATATATCTCTATTTCAAAACAGAAGTTACATGTTTGATTCAGAAATTATTGGGTGAGCTTCTATGCTCTGTGTTATGCAGGAGATCAGACTAACTGATCATAATGGTCCTTTCTGGCCTTAAAATCTATGAATCTATGAAAGCTGCTGGGAATGAAGAGAAATATAACAAAATATTAAAGGACAGGAGGAACAGTGTCATTGTATGAAAACATATTTTAAAACACTAAATAATATCTGTATAGTTAGAACATAAGACCATACGAATGGCCATATGGGGTCAGACCAAAGGTCCATTTAGCCCAGTATCCTGTCTTCCGACAGTGGCCAGTGCCAGGTGCCCCAGAGGGAATGAACAGAACAGGTAATCATCAAGTGATCCATCCCCTGTCGCCCATTCCCAGCTTCTTGCAGAAGCTTATTTACTTTCTCCACACCAGTCATAATTTTATAGACCTCTATCATATCCCCCCTTAGTCATCTCTTTTCTAAGCTGAAAAGTTCCAGTTTTATTAATCTGTCCTCATATCGAAGTCATTCCATACCCCTAATCATTTTTGTTGCCCTTTTCTGAACCTTTTCCAATTCCAATATATCTTTTTTGATATGGGGCGCCCTGATCTGCACACAGTATTCAAGATGTGAGCGTACCATGGATTTATATAGAGGCAGTATGATATTTTCTGTCTTATTATCTATCCCTTTCTTAATGATTCCCAACATTCTGTTTGCTTTTTTGACTGCTGCTGCACATTGAGTGGATGTTTTCAAAGAACTATCCACAATGCCTCTGAACAAAATAACAACAAAAAAGAGTAGGAAAAGCTATAGAAAAAGTGTACAAATGCTATACCGAAAAAGCTCAGTGTCTCAGTTTTTATTTATTATCCAAACTCACCTTCAGGTGTAACCATGTTTTCATTTTACTCATAAGGATTTGTTAACCTTGGACCCTTTTTCCCTGTTTTCTAAGTATTTTTCTTGACTTTTATGCCATATATCTATTAAGATATGAACTGGGTTTTCAAAATATAATGGCTGGGATTTTCAAGAGCTTTCATTGTTGGATTAACTCTGCACCCATGAAAGTCAACAGTAAGACTCCTATTGAGTAGGTGCAGAATTAGGCCAATACTGAGTGTTTTTGAAAATACCACTATTTCTCAGCTGTCCTTCAGCGTATGTGCATTTCAAAACAAAAATACTAAATACTGCACTACGAGTAGCAACTGGAAAAAATAGTTCTTAAATACACATTAAAATGGAAGGAAAGAGCACAATGAGATGGTTCTTTTCCTTGTCAGATCATTCTTTAAGATGGTCTCTTGGTAAAAATATCATTGCTATTTTTTTAGTTTTAGGATGCAATATAAACCTTTTGTTCAACCGCAGCCCACATACTGATGCAGCAATTTAGTTTTATATTATTGCAAAAGAAGCAATCTCTCTTTAAACAGACAAAGACGGTTTTATTTCCCATTAAAACCGCATTGGCAGCATCATATCTCACAATATGAGATTCATTGGCCATATACAGTAATACCGTACACTTTAGTGAAGTGGAAAATATTCAACTTTTTTCCTTTTCTATAAAATGGACTACACTAGCTGAAGGATTTATGGGCAAAAAAGAAATTCTCTGAGCATGATTATTTTCTAGTTTTAAAGAGATAGTAAAATCCATTACTCTGCTCACAATGTTCCAATATATTGTCTGAAGACAACGAAAGAAAGCTATTTTGTGCTGGAATTTATCACATTAATCTGAAAATATGTGGAATGTTTAGCTAGTGGTTTAAATACTACAGACATGTTCTTAATGAGTGTGACTGTCTTCTTAAAGATATAGTACAATAGCCTTGAAACAAATATTCAATGTGCATTAGAGCACTCTTTCAGTAAATTAGCTGTTACCACTCAAGAAAGAGATCTTGGAGTCATTGTGGAGAGTTCTCTGAGAACATCTGCTCAATGTGCAGCAGCAGTCAAAAAAGCAAACAGACTGTTAGGAACCATTCGTAAAGGGATAGATAAGAAGACAGAAAATATCATAATGCCACTATATAAATCCATGATATGCCCACACCTTGAATACTGTGTGCAGTTCCGGTCATCCCATCTCAAAAAAGATACATTAGAATTAGAAAATGTACAGAGAAGGGCAACAAAGTGATCAGGGGTATGGAAGAGCTTCCATAGCAGGAAATAATAAAAAGACACACTTTTCAGATTGCAAAAGAGATCACTAAGGGGGGGCGGAGGGGGGATATAATAGAGGTCTATAAAATCATGTGGAGAAAGTGAATAGGGAAGTGTTATTTACCACCTTCACGTAACACAAGAACCAGGGGAGACTCAATTAAATTAATAGGCAGCAGGTTTAAAACAAACGAAGTACTACTCACACAATGCACAGTCAACCTGTGGAACTCATTGCCAGGGGCTGTTGTGAACGTCAAAAGTATAAGTGGGTTCAAAAAGAATGAGAAATTCATGGAAGATAAGTTCATGGGGATCACTTGATAATTGCCCTGTTCTGTTCATTCCCTCTGAAGTACCTGGCATTGGCCACTGTTGGAAGCCAGGATGCTGAGCTAGATAGACCATTGGTCTGACCCAGTATGGCCATTCTTATATTCTTAGGAGTTCTAGTCTGGTTTTAAATTAATAATAGCTCTGATATATATAGCTATGTCTTTGGTCAGTGTGGGAGAGAGGGACAAATCCAACCGGTTTTCTGAAGGATGCTGTGAAACCAATTTACAATGAATTTGTATACAGAGAATCTTGACTTAAATAAAAGCGAGTGAAAGTTCCATATTGCTTCTGTAAACCTCGGTTGCTTGTTCGGAACAGAAGCTCTCAGACTTCCAACACAGGCAAACAAGGAAATTGAGAGTGTGTTGATACCTGTTGCCAGACTAATGTGTACAGCCCTACCAAATTCATGGTCCATTCTGGTCAATTTCTTGGCCAGAGGATTTTAAAATTGATCAATTTCATGATTTCAGATGATTTGAGCATGAGCTTTCGTGAGCTACAGCTCACTTCATCGGACAATATGCTATGCATCCGATGAAGTGAGCTGTAGCTCACGAAAGCTCATGCTCAAATAAACTGGTTAGTCTCTAAGGTGCCACAAGTACTCCTTTTCTTTTTTCTTTTTACGAATACAGACTAACACGGCTGTTACTCTGAAACCTATGATTTCAGATGTTTACCTCTGAAATTTCATTGTGTTGTAACCATGGGGATCCCAACCCAAAATAGGATTGATGGTGGAAGGGTCTGCAAAGTTGTTGTGCGGGGGGGGGGGGCAAGATTGCCACCCTTACTTCTGTGCTGCCTTCAGAGCTGGGCAGCAGCCTCTGAGCTTCTGCAGTTACAGGAGGTTCCTGGAGGTGAATAAGATCTCCCCTATGCTGCTGGGAGCACCCAAACCGGGGGCTCCTAGCTACTAGTCCAGACCAGTGGCAGATTAAGGCAGGGGCCCCAGCAAATTTACCTTCCCTCCCCACCCGCAAAAAATGGGTGCCCCAGCCCTGGAAGAAGCCCCAGGGGTGAAAGCCCTAACCTGGTCACCCAAAGCCCCACCAGGAGCTGTGGAGGAAGAAGCCCCAAGCCTGGGTGTATTAAGCCTGTCTGCAGCCACAGAAGCTGAAGCCCTGAACCCCAATCTCTGGCTGCAGCTGTGGAGTAGAAGCCCTGAGCCCAGGCTGAGGGTTTCGGGCAGAAGCTCGAGGGGTGGAGCTGCGGGGAGTGGAAGCCCTGAGCTCAGCACCCAGAGCTACAGCAGGAGCCACAGGCGGAGGAAGCCTTGAGCACAGTGCCCAGACCCCCTCAGTACGCCCTTCGGCCCGCGCCACTTCCCGCCCCCATTGGCCTGCAGTGGCGAACCGCGGCCAGTGGGAGCTGCGATCGGCCGAACCTGGGGACGCGGCAGGTAAACAAACTGGCCTGACCCGCCAGGGGCTTTCCCTGAACAAGCAGCGGAACAAGTTTGGGAATCACTGCTTTAGGGTGTGATGAACTACAATCTATACTGCTTGGCACAGCCATTCCAGTGAGGAAAAAATGTTAGTCCGCAGCCACTCTGGAGTAGCAATAGCCGCTCTCTGTTTCTGGAAGGCCTACTCCTGAGAAAAGATGAGCAGATCAAATGCCAGCATCTTTGCACAAGGAATCTTCAAACATTAGGGCTGGGTGTGTTCCTAATAGTATTCTTGGCTCTTCTGGGCCCTTTTTTTTTTGGACACACTTTAAAGGGGAACTTCAACAAAAACACCATTACTCATTCTGTGCAACCCAACTATAACTATTTAATACTTTAGAAAAGAATATTTGGAAATCACTTTATAAAATCTAAATGAAATTAATCTATTACTTAGGAATGGATCACAGGGGACTTCTCTCTGGAGCCAGAACACTGTACGAACTGGTTATTAAGTCTTATTTCTACATTAAGGCAAGTCTATGACTACAATTAATTAGAGTATATAATCTTAGCTCAATCTTAGAATATTTCCAAAGAGATCTTTTAAGAATGAGCAAAGCCTGAAAGGACTGACTTTAAAACTGTGTCCCTTTTCAGCACAATAATATTAAAATAGGAACCTGGAAAACACAAGAAATGTAATTTTACCATTGCAATTTCATGTGTAACACAATACACCCAGAAAAAAGGATGTTTATATGTAAAAAAAAAAAACTGAACTGCTTTTGCTCAGAACAGCAGTTTATATCATAAGCAGCACTTCATATCAAGTATAAACTGCAAAATGTATTTTAAAAGTACATAAAAAAAACTACACTAAAAGAATACTGAGGTTGCAAAGTCAGGCACCTTTAGGTTATAAAATACTAGAATTAAGGCTGCTTGTGCAGCTGCATTATGATACAACTTTTAATTACACAGTATTTTTTTCCAGAGGATCAACAGTGCCACTCAATAGTGCTCAACAGTGCCACTCAAGAGTAGCTGTTCAATATTTATTTTTTTCCTCATCATTCAATGTGTGGCCCCACGCATTATTTTCAACACATTATCCAAACGCTGCACTGCACCCAGAATTATTAATTTCCTGGTAGACTTTTTAATGGTGCTTTCATTGTAGTATCTTAGTTCTTTACAAAAGTTAATGAATTTATCTTCATAACACCCCTGTGAGTAGTATTATGTCCATTTTACACATAAAGAACTGAGACACAGAGATTAAAGCCAAAATTGTCATAAGTGTCAAATAATTCTGGGTGCCCAATTTGAGATGCCTAATTCCTGATTTTTGGAGTACTTAGTATTTTATAGCACTTTATATGTTCAGAGCAGATCTCCCATTGACCTTGGTTGCAGTTACGAGCAGTCAGCCCCTCTGCAAAGTGTTTCAAGTTCAGTACTCAGAAAATAAGGAGCATACTGTGGCTACCTGTGAAAATTTTCGTTTGCATGACTTGCCCACCATCACATAGGAACTCTGTCACTGAGGCAGGGATAGAATCCAGTTCTCCAGGGAAGTATTCTATTGCCTTAACCAAAATACCATCCTTTCTCATGCCCGTCTAAATAGGCAGACTTTTAAAATAAAATTAAATAAATTTTAAAAAATAAACACTACTAAACACCTCTTTCTCCTCTACACAAAGCAGAGAGAAAGAACTCATGGCTCTGTACTCACTGCTGAGATAGTCATAAAAGAACTTAGGTGGAGTTGGGTCCACAGCTCATTAAGTAACTCATATCAAACATTCAGATCTGCTAGGATCATGCATAAAGCTACAAAAGTCATTACTTCACAATGGGTTGTGAAATGGCGCCATAGGGGTACGCACAGCCTGAGGGAGGAGTGACTCTGTGTTGCCAATACTGGAAAGAGAAATTTCTATTTACAGTCTCACTTCTGTTACTACGCATTTCAGATTGTATTCAGTAGAGAACTGATCATTACTATGGCATTCTAATATTATCTACAATTGCTGCTACGAAGATGGTTAACACTGAAGTCAGATCCACATTTTTTTAAAATTGTCATTTATTCTTGTAAAGAAAAATTCCCCGCCCAAAGGAAAAAATGGGAATTTTCCTTTCTGTTCTCCTGCAGTTAAAGTAAACAATAGTCAGTATTGATGTCTTATAATAAAATACTAGTATTCAGTACATACTGATGCTAAATCATTTGACAGTCAAATTAATTATAATATTAATAATATTAAAATGACCAATCCCAAAAAATCAATTATAGCTGAAGAACTAGCAACAATTACAGTTAAAGTTGCACAAAAGCAATTCCATTGCAATCCCTTGATTTCAGTCACCATTTGCTTTCTGAAAATGCCAAATATTGGACTTAAATTTTCTAGATATGGTTCCTGCCTGAAGTGAGTATTTCTGGAAAATGAGAGCAAAAAAAGGTTCAGCCATTTTCCAACTTTTATTGAACAGTACTCGCATTGACACAGATGGGAGCAATGAGTTTAAATTTAGCAGGCAAATAGTTCTCTTAAAAATTACAAGAAACTTAACTGCATATTAACATATTTGATTAATAAAACATGCTAACTAGGAGCCTGACTAGCCAGACAAGCAGCTGAAGTTCCTTCACTTGTAACTGTAGAGAAGAAGAAATAGAGGTGGTCAAGCCGCTCTTCCCTTATGTAACTTGTGGTGCTGAACATTTAGCGCCACAAGATGGCTCTTGTACAATCCTCAATGGAAAATGTTTTAACAGAAGTTGGCAAAGGTAGGGCCCTTCCCAATGGCAGGAATATCTCCACACCTCCTTAAAGGTTTCTTTAATATGGCCAAGTAATAGGCCTTTCAAACCACACATTACATATGCACAAGAGTTGAATAACATCATTATTTTTAATAATTACAGCTGAACATTCAGAAGGACTATGCCACTGGAATGCAAGTGACTAGTTTAGCCCAAAAATGCAATACTAAGGAATGAATTAGCTTTACATGGTGAAATATCAGGCTCCTGAGGCAAAAACTTTTCTATTACATTGAAAACCTGCACATAAAATATTCAGTGGCATATATACAACGAGACAGGGCTCTGTAGAAATCCTTGTCTCATTCACCAAGGTACACAAGCTGAGGAAAGTGTATTCTCTTGCTCAGAACACAATAAAGCAGGAAAGACACAGGATATAGACGTATTTAGATTCTGCTATTCAAACTAACCTAAGTGGGGTTTATGAAGAGAGGAATGGTTTATAGATTTGTACTTGTTTATTATTATTATTAATAAAAACAACAGTATAAAAACTGAACTTTTTTTTTACCTTTAAATATTCCTCGTTTCCATGCATATACATTCAGAGTGTAAGCGGCTGTGTCATCAGCTTCTACAGTGAGGTTTGGAGTACCAGCCACCATTGGAAGATCTGAAGTAACCTAGGAAGACAGATTGCACACAAAAAAATCAAATACATCCTTTCAAACAGCTTTGAAAAGTAACATGAGGTACAAACAATACTGTAAGTAATAATAATATCTGTTCTTATATAGCACTTTTCAGTATTAGATATCAAAGTGCTTTACAAAGGAGGTATAAATCCTAGTCCTTCCACACAGTCTTTGGTTGACTGTAAAGTGGAAGGAATATGCACAATACAAGAACTAGCATCACATACAGAAAGTATCAGGTATAAATTCTGGAGCCACCACTCAAGTTATATAGCATGAGATCATTAAGTCAGTCAATGGGACTACTTAAGTGTAAGGAAGGAATCAGACTTTCAGTCTTTTGCATACATTTCCCTGAGAACAAAAATAGGTGTAAATAACATCAAATACTAAATTTACTAAGGAATATTTAAAATAGTGTTTGTTAATATTCATTCTGGAAACTTATGCATTATGTAAAAAATAACCAGTAGTATGTTTTTGATGTTATATGTCTATAACTTAGGTGGAAAGGCAATTAATTGAATAAGAACTGAAATAGCAAAAGATTACTTTAGATAGATATTAACTTTGCAGACCATAATTATTTTTACAAAAGTACAAGCTCACAGAGACCATACTGCAAAGTCTGCTCACAGCCAAGAGTCACTGAAAAATTAAGTCTAGTGTTCATAATGGATTTGGAAATACAAACTTTTATTTGAATTTTCCAAAACTCCTTGATCTTCCCTCTAACTTTTCTAAAATCTGCCCCTTGCTTTCCATCGCATGTTTGCTGGAAGCCAGATTGCCAATGTAATCATAGGCACCGAGACACGTTGGTGGTTAGAATGTTAGAAATACCTAGATATGGTAGACAGACTGCATAAAGTGTGGTGCCACATGCCATGGTTTCTCTTACCTTAACTTTTGTAAATTTTCTCTCTAGGCTCCCTGACTCTTCCCTCTCCAATCCAATCACCATTTCATAAGTAAGGATCCAATTCTGTCATGGAGGTCACAGGCTCCGTGATGCCAACGGACATCCATGACTTTGGCTTCAGCCTGTGGCAGCGGTGGAGCTGAAGTAGCTGTTTTTTTTGACTGCTGCTGTGCATTGACCGGATGTTTTCACAGAACTATCCACAATGACTTCAAGATCTCTTTCTTGAGTGGTAACTGCTAATTTAGACCTCATTACTTATATGTATATTTGGGATTATGTTTTCCAATGTACACTACCTTAGGTTGATCAACATTAAATTTCAGCTGCCATTTTGTTGCACAGTCTCCCAGCTTTGTGTGATATTTTGTAACTCCTCACAGTCAGCTTTGGACTTACCTATCTTGAGTGATTTTGTACCATCTGCAAATTTTGACACTATTAACTCCTTTTTCCAGATTATTTATTGCATATATTTAACAGCACTGGTACCAGTACAGGTCCTTGGGGGACCCCGCTACTTACCTCTCTGCACCGTAAAAACTGACCATTTATTTCTGCCCCTTGTTTCCTATCTTTTAACCAGTTACTGATCCACGGGAGGACCTTCCCTCTTATCCCATGACTGCCTACTTTGCTTAAAGCCTTTGGCGAGGGACCTTGTCAAAGGCTTTCTGAAAGTCCAAATGCACTATATCAACTGAATAGTCCCTGTCCATCTGTCTGTTGACCAGTGGTGCAAGTAGATTTTAACTCTTACCGGTATGGTACCAACCCCTCGACCCCACCCCCACTCACAAAAAATGTTCGTTCTGTGACTAGAGCCCTGTGCAGATACAAATTTATCCCACAGATGCGGATATGCATGGATAGAAATTGGTATCTGCTCTCACGGGAACCTCAGCGGCAATAGGAGCAGAATGTAGGGTACCACTCCCATGGGCCAATGCCCTGCCCCGGCAGCTCCTCTGGCGCGGCTGTACTGCCTCCAGCCCCGCCCCCAGCCCTTCCACGCAGCTGCGTCTCCTGTCCGGGGTCTGTACAGCCCCGCTGGAGGACAGCAGTGGGGTGGAGCTGGGGGCAGTACAGTCATGGTGGAAGAGCTGCCGGCGCGGGGCACTGGCCCCTAGAAGTGGCGGCCCCACATTCTGCTCCTTTCGCCACTGTGGTTCCCGGGGGAGCCCTGCGGTTCAGCGGACAGGGCCGGCTCTAGGTTTTTTGCCACCCCAAGCGGAATGCCACCGAAGCAAAAAAAGGGCCGGAGTGCCGCTGAAGCAAAAAAAAGTGGGCGGGGGGCCGGAATACCGCCCCTTGAAAAGTGCCTCCCCAAGCATGTGCTTGGTTTGCTGGTGCCTAGAGCCAGCCCTGTCAGCGGATACCGGTATATGGTATGGCATACCTGCCCATACAGTCTTACTTGCACCACTGCTGTTGACCCACTCAAAGAATACTAATTGATTTGCAAATTGATTTCTTAATTATTTGCTCCATTATCTTTCCGGGTACTGAAGTTAAGCTGTCTGGTCTGTAATTCTCTGGGTTGTCCTTATTTAACCTTTTTATAGATGGGCACTATATTTGCCCTTTTCCAGACCTCTGGAATCTCTCCCATCTTCCATGACTTTTCAAAGATAATCGCTAATGGATCAAATATCTCCTCAGTCAGCTCCTTGAGTATTGTAGGATGTATTTCATCAGGCTCTGGTAACTTGAAGGCATCTAACTTGTCTATGTAATTTTTAACTTGTTCTTTCCCTATTTTAGCATCTGATCCAACCTCATTTTCACTGGCATTCACTATGTTAGACGTCCAATCATTACTAACCTTTTCGGTGAAAACTGAAACAACAATTATGTCAGAATCTGAGGTTCCACGTTAAAAAAACAAAAGCTTTTTGCCCTCAAAGCTGAAGATAAAAAGCTTGACAATGTGAACTCAAAGGCAAATAAAAAAGATCCCTAATTTATTATTTTAACATGTCATGATTTTAAGCCAATCTCATTATTTTTTGGAGGCCTGACTCATAATTTTGAATGCTTCGATACTGTAGCACCTCATTATCGACTTTAAAAATATCAAAAAATATTAAGACTTATAAGAGGAATATAAGTAGCTCACATTGGGTCAAATCCTGGCTGCATTTAAATCAATGGGAGTTTTGATGTTGACTTCAATGGGGCCACGATTTTTACCCTTGAGCTTGAATTATTTTTACCCCTCATCCTTTCCTCTATCTGGTTTTTTATGTTTGTTTGATGTAGACTAAGATTTTGAAGGGGGCGGCAGAGCCTCTTTTAAAATCTCTGTAAAAGGTCCTGCAGAATTATGACAGTGTATAAATACTTAATACATTAAATAGTAAAATGATAATATAATTGAGTTTTGAGCTAAATCATTATTCCAGTCAGAAAGGCTCGATGGTACTTTTTCCAGCTCTGTTAATTATTTCAGTGCTGACTGTACCCAGCTTGTCAAGCACTCAGGTGGAAGACTTTCCAAATTCAGCAAAGATTATTGTTTCAATAGTAAAAGCATTAGCTGCTTGGATCCATTTTTTCTTCCCAATTGTTAGCATCTTCTTTCTAGTCAATAAGCTTTATTTATATTTTCTGAAGAAAACAACAAGCCTAGGGTTATCTTGCTTTTGGCACTAGAGCCATTGATTGGTCTTACCATTATTCTTCTGTATATCATTTGTGTTAATATAATCCTGGTCAGATCACTGTAAGAATGTGATACTATTTACAATAAGGACAGATAGAAAAGCAAGCGACATAATTCAGGTGATCAGTAGTTATTAAAATTTGAAAAGCCACTGAGAATAAAAGTTTGAAAGCCATGAAAATATGAATTATGTGTTTTTCCTCTGAGATGTTTTACCTTTTTACTCTATCAACATACACATTATTTAAATAATGTTTAGGTTGTGCGACAAAGTGACAAATGCAAAGAAACTGAAGGCTAACTTTTCCTCTTGTATTGTGCAAATATTGAATTGGACATTGCAAACATTATTTATGTATTCAGTGTACCTGGCGCTGTCCCACTGAAGCCCTAGGACGAGCAGATATTCAGCACCTTGAAAAGTAAGGCTTCTTTATTTAGATTTCTAAACAATGGATTTAGGAGCCTAACTTTAGACACCAGGTTTTGAAAACTGAGGCTTATACATTTAAATAATTTTTTTGTTAAGGAACTATGTATGATTTCCAATACTCTATTATTGATTATTTTCAATAATATACTTCAATAGACACAATTCCTTCCCAAGTCCCACAGTGCACAAGGCAAGTATGCACACTGCACTATCATTTAGGATGGTGCAGCCTACTCCTCTGGCATTCTTGGCCAATGAGGAGGGGTTTATGGGTAGCCCTACATTCTTTTCCTGCCCCATTACTTTCAGAGTAACTTTTACTCCCAAGGGGCACTAGAACTGTGCAACCCTTGTGCAGGACTGTCAGGGTTCCCTCCCCACTCTGAACTTTAGGGTACAGATGTGGGGACCCACATGAAAGACCCCCTAAGCTTATTTCTACCAGCTTAGGTTAAAACTTCCCCAAGGCACAAATTCTCCCTTGTACCTTGGATTAGGTAAATGCTGCCACCACCAAGTGATTTAACAAAGAATCAGGGAAAGGACCACTTGGAGTCCTATTCCCCCAAAATATCCCCCCAACCCCTACAACCCCTTTCCTGAGGAAGCTTGAGAATAAACAAGATGAGCAGAGACAAGCCTTGATTTTTTTAGGACACTAAAAAAACCAATCAGATTCTTAAAAAAAACAGGTTTCAGAGTAGCAGCCGTGTTAGTCTGTATTCGCAAAAAGAAAAGGAGTACGAGTGGCATCTTAGAGACTAACCAATTTATTTGAGCATAAGCTTTCGTGAACTACAGCTCACTTCCGATGAAGTGAGCTGTAGCTCACGAAAGCTTATGCTCAAATAAATTGGTTAGTCTCTAAGGTGCCACTAGTACTCCTTTTTTTAAAAAAAAACAAAACAGAACTTTATTAGAAAGAAAAATGGTAAAAGAAGCACCTCTGTTAAATTAGAATGGGAGATAATCTCAGAGGGCAATTAGATTCAAAACACAGAGAATTTCCCTGTAGGCAAAACCTTAAAGTTACAAAAAGAAAAACCAGAATATACCTTCCTCTCAGCACAGAGAAAATCACAAGCCAAAAGAAAAAATAATCTAACACATTTCCTTGTTAAATACTTACTAAGGAGTTGGAGTGCTTGCTTTCTTGTTCTGTCTCCGGCAAAAGCCACACGGAACAGACAAAGCCTTTCTCCCCCCCACCCCAGATTTGAAAGTATCTTGTCCCCTTATTGGTCCTTTGGGTCAGGTGCCAGCCAGGTTACTTGAGCTTCTTAACCCTTTACAGGTAAGAGGTTTTTGTGCCTCTGGCCAGGAGGGATTTTATAGTACTGTATACAGAGAGGTGGTTACCCTTCCTTTTATTTTTATGACAAGGACAATTAGCATCCTCTCCTTATACAAGGAAAAAGGAACCACTTTGGTTCCTTCCCACTGTTACCTGTGCTAGGTCCATGGACAACATGGCTCTTGATGATTTAGAAATTTAGGCAGGGGTTTGTTTCTTTATAAATATGTAGATAGTAATATAATACATGTGTATATACATACATATACACTTTTAAAAACACATCAGTTTACCTTTAAAGTCTTCCCTGCTTGAATCTGTGCTTAATTGAATTATCCTTTTTCAGGGACTTGTAGGTCATATCAATTAAGACAGGTTCAATAACTTTCCCCACAATTTATATTAAAATAATTTCTCTATAGTTTTCTGATTTTTCTTCTGACTCTCTTAAAATAATTGAAATATATTTTCTCCTGTTCAAAGTTTATGAATTTCTCCTGAATCTAAAGAACCATTTAAAACATCAGTGAAAAGCTCATTCATTTTCATTAAAATTTACAGAAGTACCGGCACCTGGGCCGTTACTTTCTTTAAGGGCATCTTATAAATAACTGGGCATCTTATGAACAATTCTTATAAACAACTGTGTTATTTGTACATTACATAATGTTGCTCCTTTACTACTGGTAAACTGAGTAATCTTCAGCTTGGAGATTACCATGTGATGTCTCTGTAGAAAGGGTGGCAAAATAAGAATCACCCTGAAATTTCATTATCTCTAAATAGAAGCTCTTCACAGGCATTTCGAAGTAGTCATTGGTTTATTTTATCTATTGAATCCTGTAGCTTCCTTATCTTTGTAAATCCCTTTATTGTTATGCAAGATATTCTACAATTTGTCATTTCTATTTATGCTCCTCTAATTGTTCTTTCTTCTTTCTGTTGCATTTTCTGTTTCTTCTGTATGTTCTTACCAGTTGCTTGACTTACAAAACAAAAACAAACCACCACACTCATGTCTCTGATATTCTTCTTTATTCTCCCTCCCTCTACAATGTAATTGTTCCTTTAATGCTCTGGTTTAACCAACTTCCTGCTAATTCAATTATAATCACACTTCTCCTTGGGCATACATACACCTAATTTGTTACACAAAATATACTCCTGGAATGTTAAAATCCACATAACATTTCATTTTCAATTTTCTTCTTTGTCTGCCTTTTCTTGATCCTCTTTCCCACATTTTCCCCAAAGGACTCTTGTTGTCTCTTACTTCTTCTAGATGTGAATCAAGGAACTTACAAGGTAACTGTTTTTTTTTTTTTTTTAAGTTCTGCAAGTCAAATAATTTGAGCTTTTTCTACCCATTAAAACAAAACAAAATAGGAAATTAAATACAAAAGAATTGCACAGTTAAAATGGAAAACAAACTGCAAAACATGCAAAAGTAAAGGTTCTAAAAGGAGTGTAGTAGTTTCTATTCTTATTTTCTGATTAAAGGTGCAGTTTCATTTAGTACTATTTATGTTGTAAAATACATACTATAAAACCCAATGGATGTGAACCATGGGCAGGCTCTAAGGGGCCACAAGGACTCCTCGTTGTTTTTGCTGATACAGACTAACACGGCTACCACTCTGATTACTAACTGAATCTTTTTAGATTTCCTTATTGATTTGTGGTTTCAACTGTATAACCTCAAAGTTGAATAAATTCTTTTTTTTTTTTGTATTTTATATAAATATTGGTTCATCTTCTATATCTTTGCACCAGGTAATGAACCTTCTGCATCTTAGTATCCAAATCTTTTGTACCACAGAGGTAAAAATAAAAACTCTACTGGCTTCATATTCTTGCCAAAATGGACTGTTCATAAACCCATTCAGTGAATCATGTACTCCCTTTCGTTTCTCTCATATCACATGCTGCCTTTTTGCCTTTAGCCTATTGCAACCCTTTTTAATACTACATAGTTACATCAGAGTCCTTCACAAATGCGCCTCCCTGTCTTGAGGGGTAAGGATGGGAATCTGGTTGGACCCGAAGAAAAATGGCCAGCTCCTGGGAGGAGAGATGAACAGGAAAAGCTCACACTCAGACATGCTAGAACTGTGCCCCAATTTGTGCTTCAGAGTGCACATAGGAGCGTAGCTTGGATAGCTGGAGAGGACCTGATTGGCTCTCACAATACCCCTCAAATTAAAGTCTTTGACGATGTCTGGGGGCCAATCTTGCCATTACTGATGTCCTGCTCTCCCTCTCTGTATTTGAGGTATATTGACCTGTTTTTTCAGGATGCCAGGGGTCTGACCAATTGCCTGTTTTAGTATTAGGAAGGATTTTTTTCCCATTGAGCCAAATTGGCAGGGATCCAGAGGATTTTTTACATACTGTGCAGCATCGTGTATGCACAATTTAGGTTAAAACCGTGAAAATAGGAATTTTACAGTTAGGAGGCAGTATAGGAATGTTTAATGGCCGGTGTCCAGTATGAATAAAGGCTAAAGAGCCAGCTCCCAGAGATAAATGAGACCTAGGGTGTGGCTGGTAGACTGATTAACTGTAAGGAGAAAGGGAAAACTTAAGTCTTTCAGTCTGAGGTCCACTATGGTACACTCCACACCTCTCAGAGAGGATAAGGGAAGAAGTTCAGAAGTATGCTGAGTCCTAGGGGCCTGGCTAAAGAGGGCTCACCCCGAGTTATTGGTTACATGGTGTAAGTCCTGTATCCCTGCACAGAACCCAATTAAATGCTAGTATGTGAGAGAGGGTGAGTAGATAAAATGGAGTGGCAGCACTAAATTAATAAAGTTGTGTCCTACTGCTTAGCTCCATTCCTGTGTCTGTCTTTCATTCACCTGAGTATCCAGATAAACCACTTAGTATTTGCCACTGGCTTCAGAGGCCAAATGCCATCTGAAATTGGTATTTCCTCAATCTTCCATCAGCCTCATCTATAACACCCTGTAACAGTGTAGCTGACCCCTTAAATAAAACTGAGCTCAGCTGTCCCGTGCCAGTTCAGGGGCACCCCAATTTGGTGTAATGAGGAAGCTGGGGCTGCCCATGAGATATAAAGGAGAATTCAGAAGTCTGAGAGGGGAGTTCAGAACCCAGAGTCCAACATCCTGAGAGAGGGCTTAGAGTGAGAGGTCAGGGCCCAGAGTTTAGAAAGGAAGAGAACCCAGACACCTGAGAGTAAAGAGAGCTCAGAGGAAGAGCAGAGCTCAGCTGAGAGCTTCAGGGATGGGGTACCCCAGAAGACAGGAGTAGTGAAAATTCCTTGTTTGAACAGTGGGAGCCAGGTCAGACTGGGGAAAGCAGAAGGCAGTCTCTAGGCAAGAGCTGGAACCATTCCTGTGAATGAAACTGGGCAGAGTAACATCCCAGCTAGACGGGCTGAACTAAAGCATGGTGAGAGACACCAGAGCCGTCTCTGAGAGCTGAGCAGACACGCAGCGAGAGACACCAGAGCCGTACTTGGTGTTGGACTGTTGAGACAAATGTACTGTTTGGATTGTGCTGGGGGGATTCTGGTTTATGGTAGTGAGGCCTTTGGTAATAAATTAACCCTGCAAAAAGGGCAATGTATATGCTTGAAAGGCTGTTCTGAGTTTATTGATGAATCAAAAGGGAAACTGAGGCAAGGGGCCACATGCCCAATACAAGTTTACATGCCCAATACAATTACGATTGAACTCACTAATACGCTCATCAACTTCTGCTATATCTCCTACAGATTCAAATATCAGCTATCTATCATCAATGAACCACTCCTACTCATTTATCGTTGTAAGCACGTCTGTCTCTTTCAGCTATTCACTCCTTCAGAGGCCTGATTTCCAAACAATGCTCACAACCAAATTATCTCCTTTATCAGAAACCTTGACAACCATAAACATACCGCAGCCATCACTTACACACTTATTTTTTTTTGCTTTATTCAGTAAATTGTTTGTGCTGCTCAGATGCCCCACTGACTCAGCTACTACAATCATGACACACATTCAGAATAAAGTTTTTAAAGCACTTGATTCACTTAGTATTTTACTCTCTGCTGGACTTTCACAGCTTCAGTTAGCATTTAAAAAAAAAATCTTGTTTTCTTGTATCCAAGAGCAATCAGGATGTGAACAGAATTATAGTGTTAGTCTAGAACAAAATTCAGTTATATAAGATTTTGATAAGAATAATTTCTTGCTATTACTTTGGACTGTAACTTGATGAGAAAGTTAAAATTTGTAACTGTACATGTTACGTACACCAGCTGGGAATGCTTTGGGCCAGTTGCTTTCATCACTCTCAGGTAGAAACATCAGTTGTCTTTGTACCCAAAGTTTCAGCCTAATAATATTTTTTCCCTATATGAAGATTTTTATCCAAAGATGTCTTAAATTATTGATATTGAAGTAGCACCTAGAAGCCACCAATCAAGGATCAGGGCCTCATTGTGCTAGGCACTCGTATACACACATACACACAAGAATGGTCCCTGTGCCCCCAAAGAGTTTACAAAGATGCCAGTGTTTTAGAAAGGTAGATATTATTACACCCATTTTACATATAAGGAAAATAAGGATTGTACACATTAAAATGTTTGTTCAGGCTCACAAAGCAAGCATGTAGCAGAAATGAGTATAAAACCCAAGCGTCCCAACTCCTAGTTCCATCTATTGCTACACCACAAAGCCTCTTTTAGTTTGGTGTCCCATCCTGTCTCTATCAAATTCCTCAGCTGAAGCTTGCATATTGTTCAAAACCAGAAAGGACTGAGTGCAATAAAAATAAACATATCCAAAATACTATTAATATCAGGAAGGGTCATTATAATAATTTCTGAAATATTTGGTCTATCAATCTGAAATGCTTGGTATCTATGTAGCAACATTTCATACAGGGAGAATAAGTTAGGAAATTACTCAAAGACAATGACTCTGCATCTTGTGGGAAAAAGATGCATCATCTGATACGTCAGTCCAGGGTTGTCTTAACCATTAATGGAAGGAGAACTAAACTGCAGATTTTCAAGTCTCTCTCACATTCCAGGCCATAACCTTGAGAGAGGATAATAGGTAGCCTAGTAGGTAAGACCCTTTTTGAACTATGCAGTCATTTGGGGATTAGAAGCAGAAAATTGTCACTTCCATTTTAGTCACTCTCTGTTAGTCAGTCGACCCACATTTAAATAATACCACATTCACTTTTCCTAGATTCTTTTTATATATGAATTTTATTTTAGGAGATTGTCAAGAGCACCCAGAGCATTTAATAGGTGCTTTTATTTAATTAATTATCAGGGGGTAGCCGTGTTAGTCTGTATCCACAAAAACAACAAGGAGTCCGCTGGCACTTTAAAGACTAACAGATTTATTTGAGCATAAGCTTTCATAGATAAAAACCTCACTTCTTCAGATGCATGGAGTGAAAGTTACAGATGCAGACAAATATACTGACACATGAAGAGAAGGGAGTTACCTCACAAGTGGACAATCAGTCCAATTTGATCAGGGTGGATGTAGTCCACTCCCAACAATAGATGAGGAAGTGTCAATTCCAGGAGAGGCAAAGTTGCTTCTGTAATGAGCCAGCCACTCCCAGTCCCTATTCAAGCCCAAATTAATGGTGTTAAATTTGAACATGAATTTTAGTTCTGCTGTTTCTCTTTGAAGTCTGTTTCTGAAGTTTTTTTGTCAAGTATAGCTACTTTGAAATCTGTTACAGAATGTCCAGGAAGATTGAAGTGTTCTCCCACTGGCTTTTGTGTGTTATCACTCCTGATGTCCAATTTGTGTCTATTTATTCTTTTACGTAGGGAACTGTCCGGTTTGGCCAATGTACATGGCAGAGGGACATTGCTAGCACATGATGGCATATATAACATTAGTAGACAAAAATCAGTAAAATGGGAATTGATGGTACTTTGGGCTAATCATAGAATATCAGGGTTGGAAGGGACCTCAGGAGGTCATCTAGTCCAACCCCCTGCTCAAAGCAGGACCAATCCCCAACTAAATCATGGAGTTGCCTTTTACTTTTCAGTATCAGTGTTCAAATTCTAACTTATGTTTTAAATGAAAATAAGATGAATTCTTATTTTGTTGCATGAAGCACACATGGTCATTACACAAAATACAATCTGAAGTAGTTTAGTAAGACTGGGGTTTTTTCCTCAAGAAAGGCCCACAAATGAACAGGGTGTGGGACTATGGTGCAATGGTAGAGCTGTGTAGAAAAGCTTCAAGAACGCTTCTTTTATTATAGCCTGACTACATACAGTGTTACTAGCCCTTCACGTTCATTAACATAACTACATGCTTTACTTACATAAGTTGTTTTAGAAAGACCGTCTATCCTATAATTAAGAAACAGCAAGGCTGTTCATGTTGCCCTAATACTTAGCGTGTAATCATTACAATTAGATCAATGAAACAGTGCTGTCTTACAGTATCTGCAAAAATACTGTATCCCTGTTTTTTTCCTTGCCCACAAAATTTATGTTCAGTATCCTCATGATTGTTCATAAAATAAGAACTATGAAATACCAGAGTTAAACAAAAATTGACAGACTATTCTAACACAGTTATCATGATATCCCTGTGGAAGACTTTTGACAGTCCAGAGTAATATATAATTAAGGATTTTTTTAAATGAGAGGGAAAAGGGGCCTGATTTTCCAAGTGCCCGGCACCTTGATTCATCATTTTACCTACCTGTACAAACTGAGTACAAAGTAGATATAAAATACTACAATATCCAAATTTTCCATTCACTTTTAGCAGTAACAACATTTTACACTCCCTTTGCAAAGGTGCAGATGACCACCCAGGGTGAAAAGCAGTAGAGAGCCAGGCCCCAAAATAGTATGAAGAAATTAAATTATTTACAGAGCTGAGTCACCCTCAAATAAGTGACTTATTTAAAATGTGATATCTGAAAGTTATTAAAGCCAGACAGGTAAATGAATGCATAGAATGGCATTTATATGAACACTGTTAAACCAAATATCCTAACTAACCCCAATTGTCCAAAATGCTATTTTATTTAATTTCAGGTATATCTAAACCATTCAAGTAATAGTATACTTGCAGTTACCTTTATTGTAAAATTGTTATTTACAAATATTCAATCCTAATTTTTGTGAAATATTACCACATAACAGCTGTCATTCTCTTAGCAAGTTTTTCCTTAAACATCAGAGATAGATTATAGCCACTTATCTCACTCGGTATTTAATAAAATAAGAGAACACATTAACTGTTCTTTTGGAAAAGAAAACAATTCAATTTATAGTGAATAAGGGCTAAATATCTAACTAATTTATTGGTTAGAGCTAAGGTATATTTTAATAAAAAGAACATGAAATAAATCAATCATTTCAATTGTTCATTAGCAATTTTAAAAAAAAGTCTACAATTTATATGATCATTCATCAAAGCTCCATTTACTCAAAACTGCAGTCCTTTTTCTCACATTAAAAGTGGATTCCAGTGTATAGTTTAATGCCCACATAGGGATACTAAATTAAATATAAATGCATCCATAAATTGGCTGTTCCAAATGGCTTTTGGGATTATTTATGTTCATTTCACCAGAATTCAAGATAGCTGAAGGTAAAATGTCTGTGTATATTTGTATTATAAACTGTGTTTTTCTGTTTTAGAAAAAGTATCAGTTTTGTGTGACACCCTTCTTTTGAAAAGGTCCTTTTATTGCAACTTAGTTTGAGATTCTGAAGCAACAAGTAAAATAGCACATTTTATGTGGTTTATACATGCCATTTTATTGTTCAATTTTATGCAGATAATATTCAAGATTTATTAATATTCTAGATCTTCCCTTCCCTCACCATTTAGATTTTTAATATTTGGAGTATTCAGTACTAATGGCTACATATAACACTTCCAAATCAACACTTGCTGCAGATTCCAACTCATTTTTTGATGTCGGCATGCCCAGCTGAGGAGAGAACGCTGCATGAACTAGCTGAATATGGGGAGGAGAAAGGAGAAGGAAACAGGATAGCCACACTGATAAACTCAGGCAAGGCCACTGTTAACAGAGCTGATTTTGGGTCTCATGCAGATGACTTAACTTTTGTTAAAAAAGGCCTCCCGCCCTTTCCCTTGCAGAGATAGCCTTAAAAAACCAAACTAGTGCAAATCAATTGGAACAAGCAGCTGGATTCCACTTGTGCAGCTGGAGGGGACCCTGACTCCATCCCACACAGACACTTATCTATGCACTAGCAGCTGCAAGGTAATTTGTAAAGTCATGTCTGTAAAAAAGCCAAAAATGGAGTTTCTTCTTTCGGTGCAGTGCACTGTAGTGAGCCATGCTGCTGTTTGTACATGGTCCCCAAAGCCTGTGCACAGAGCTGCCCCCTGGCTGGAAGCAGCTCGGTCACCCCACATAGCTGTTACTCCCACCTCCTCTGATCAACTGTCACATTCCAACCGCCACAGAACCTTTGGCCTCTAACATTCCATCCGGTTCTCACAGGGCCCAGTGATCGAACCTGGTGTTATTCTCAGTCATACTCACAGGTAGTTCCATCACCTCACACTGACTCACAGACATTCTAGGCTTCAGAGTCACACGTGGACAAGTGACAATCATAGGTGCTGACTTTTGGTTTTGCCGGTGGGTGCCCTCCCGAGGCCCCACCCCTGCTCCGCCCCCTCCCTAGTTCCCACCCCCACTCCGCCCCTTCTCCCGCCTGCCCGCTGCTCGCTCCTCTCCGCCCCCTCCTCCGAGCACCTCTGCCAGTTTTGGAGGGAGGCTATTCACATTAGACAAAAAAGGTGGGTGAGAGAATATCTTTTATTGGACCAGCTTCTGTTGGTGAGAGAGACAAGCTTTTGAGCTTTCATTGACCTCTTCTTCAGGAAAAAGAACTCTGAAAGTTCCAAAGCTTGTCTCTCTCTCACCAACAAAAGTTGCTCCAATAAAAGATATTACCTGACTCACCTTCTCTCTCTAATTTCCTGGGAACAACAGGGCTACAACAACATACAGCATACAAAAATGCAGGATTCACTTGAACAGCACAGAGTGACCATCACACCAGGGCACTATTTTCAGGATTCATCTTAGCATAATGTCATCATTACACCAAGGAAGTAGCACTACCAGCACAATGAGATAAATATAGCCAAGTGTGCATGCCAAAAATTTACCATACAAGCACAATGGGATCCACACAGCAGGATAGTAGTGTCAGTCTAGCTCTCAGTTTAGTGGGGATACACTCAGGGACTGAGTCCAAGGGTTCAGCTAAACACAAGGGCACCTGCAAATAGCTGTACTAACAGCAGGATCTACACTGACCCAATAGGAGGAGTTGCATGTCAGGGCACTAATTCCCAATCCCAGTGCAAGGCAATATGGGATCCAGGCACCAGGTCTTTAGTACCAGAATTTGTACTCCCAGGAGAGTGGGACAGAATTATAGAAGTTACAGGGGAAAAAGCCCTCTGTGATCATCCTGGCTCAGTCCATCTCCCTGCCAATGCAGGGCTAATTCTTACAGCAAGTTTTGTCCAGTCTCCTTTTAAAAGTCCCAAGCCTTGGGGTTTCTAGCTATGACACTCTATACCAGGGGTTCTCAAACTGGGGGTCAGGACCCCTCAGGGAGTCACAAGGTTATTACATGGGGAGTTGCAAGCTGTCAACCTCCACCCCAAGCCCCGCTTTGCCTCCAGGATTTATAATGGTGTTAAATATATAAAAAGTGTTTTTAATTTATAGGGGGGAGTGTCGCAGTCAGAGGCTTGCTATGTGAAAAGGGTCACCAGTAAAAAAGTTTGAGAGCCACTGCTCTACACCTCGGGGGAGTGACGTGCTTTGCTCTTTAAGCCCCATATTCATCATTTGTATATATTCTTTATATTTCATATAAAGCATGACATGTAAGTTATCATGGGAAAGGTTATGATTTGCTGAAACCCACTGTTCTGTTAAAATATGTACATCAATAAAGTGTATAAAATTATGAGATTGTGCTGTATGGTGTTAATGAAATATACTGCAAATCTGGGAGTAACCCAGAAGGCAACTCCCCAGAAACAACAAGGCACTTGACCAAATGGCTGAGTGGTGTTACACAACCATCACCAGCCATTGTGCAGCAACTGAATGACAATTAGCAATTCAATGACCAGAGAATTACTCAACTCTGGGACTCAGCAATGCCCCCCTTCCCCCAACATGATGCTTGGACTTGCGTTTGCCAGAGCACATGGACTAAACAGGAGATCGTTCCAGTCCAGGTTGTACCCCAGGGGTCACACACTAGCCCTTCCCTTGGGAGACTATTCCATCCATACCCCAAGGCAGAGATTGCACTGCTAGGAAGGTTTCCCCTGATAGCCTGAGTTTCCCTCTCCCCTGCCCCATCCCTTCCCCCTTCCCCACTGCCTCTTCCCTTCCGCCCCCATACCCCCATAAGAGGCAGTCACCCAGATGCCAGGGAGGGGGACTAAGCGCACTGCATGGACATGGCCACTGTCCCCGAGAGGCAGGCGTCTCTGCCTGGGCAGGGAGGGCAAGCAGGGGGCACCGCACCCTGCAGCAGCCCAGGAGACTTCCTCCCCCCTCCCCATCTTGGTCCAGCTGCCCAGCGGGGGCTGGTACTCTCAGTCTCTCTGTGCTGCAGGGGTCCAGGGGATGTTTTTGGAGATGCCTCTGACTGAGCCCCCTGCCAGATGCAGAGAGCTGGGCAGCAGCCGGTGCCCCCCCCATGCAGATGGCCACCCCGCCAGCAGCCAGGTGCTGGCTCTCAGCACAGCCACCTGGGAAGGGGTTTCAGTTCTCCCCCCAGCCACCCTCACCCCAAGAACCCCTTTGAAATACACTTATCAGCAGCTGCTGCTGCTGCTACTGCCTTTAGTTGGCTAAGAGGTTGAAGGGAGGCTGGGAGCTGCTCAGCTGCAGAGCCACAGAAAGAAGCCTGCTGCCCACAAGAAGCAGGTAGGAGAAGGAGGCGGGGCAGTGGGATCACTCAGCCCCTGCCCCAGGAGCAGAGTCCCCATCACTGATTGGCTGGTGGCCAAAAAAAAGCTAAACAGCCCTGCTGGGAAGAGCTGTTTTGGCCACACTGATCAGTACAGCAGCTTAGAGACGGAAACAGCTGATCGGCGGGGGCTCCCAGCTCTGCAAAACACTGCTGATCGGCCCCCTGATAGCCCCGCTGAACAGCTGATGGGGCCCGCAGGCCCCGTAAACAGTTGACTGATGCCCCGGAGCACCCATGGAGTCGGTGCCTATGGTGACAATACTAGATTGTGTTGATTTATGTGGGCAGTGAATGGGGGGCTGGGTGTTTGGGGTTATTGTGGGCACTGATTGTGTTATCTGGGTAGTTCTGAAGAACTGTGGCAGTTGAGACAAGTTATCCACCATCTGTGCAACCTCCCACATAAAACCAATAAAACTGTTGCATACAGTGATAGGCTGAGTTACCTCTGTTATCACAGTGATCTAGGACTCTTGGCTATGGCATACATACACACCTTGCAGTAGCTAAAAGCACCAGTGTAATTCAAAATAAAAAATGAATGAGAACTTAAAAATTGGATGGTAACAGACAGCAAATCCCTGTGATTGAGAACTTAACTCTGCTTGTAGCAGTCTCAATCGCTTCACAATGACTCAACAGACATTCTAGGCTTCAGAGTGACAATCCTGGAATTTTCTTATAAAGACAGAAATGTGATCAAAGCTGAGGATCACCTCTTTCCCGGCTGATGCCCACCTGTCCAGCTGCAGCCCAGAGTTTAAAGATCTAAATATGGGAGAAGAGTTTGGAGCAATATCCCTCTGTCCTTCCATACTTCCCCCTCTTGGGGAGACCTGATTACCTACCCCTACCTCAGCTAGGAGAAACCAGCATCCAGACAGACTAACGCACCTCAGGAATCAAATCGGACCCTCGTTGCCCGAACAATCCATGCAGTTCATGCACAAAACTGATTCACTCCCCACTTTGCCAACCACTCCACAGCCAGAGGACACAGGAGAAACTACCTGCCACAACAGCTGCCAGCAGAGACTGCAGAACATCCACCTTCCACCATCACTACTGTTGTGAAGAACAGCTGTGTGATAAAGAGCCTACTAGAGAAGTTCCATTAAGTGATGGGGAATCTGAGGGTACTACGGCTTGAATGAGTTAAGAAGGACTAATGGATGGGGAAGAATACAAGGGGAGAGTATTGAGCAGATGGATTTTTGGGCACAATGGTTGAAGAACATGAAATTGATAGGGTTTGGGATTTCAGGGGTTGGGGAAAGGGTATGGAATTTATACCCAAGGAATGTCTCACATACTTTCTGCTAAAACAAATTGTTTAAGGGAGTCCCTTGTTAAACTTCTGATTGCACATAATCGGATTACCATGACACATCTGTTAGGGTACCCAACAGCAGTGCCATTCTTTCACTGGTACTGGAGGGTCCATTGTGATAAAACAGACAGACAGGAAGAAGGGGCTATATAGTTTGGATGGCCTCCACCTCAGTAGAAGGGGAACCCATTTCCTTGGGGACAGGCTGAATAGAGTAGTTAGGAGAGGGTTAAATTAATAGTGAAAGGGGAGGGTAAAAAGAAAAAGATGAGCACTCAGCACAAAATCAAGATGTTGAGAACAAAATTAATGAAGAAACCAAAGGACATGAAAAGAAGAAATTCCTTAATTGCCATTACACTAATGCTAGGAGCCTGGGTAACAAACAAGAGGAACTGGAATTGCTAATTTATGAGCATAAATTAAATCTAGCTAATATTACTGAAATCTGGTGGGATGATTTGCATGATTGAAATATTAAAAAATTAATGGTTATAAACTATTTAGGAAGGATCAAGTGGGCAAAAGGGGAGGAGGAGTGGCACTCTATGTAAAAAAAAAATGCCATTACCTGTTCCCAAGTCACTGATAACTCAAAAGAATATGATCTTGAGTGTTTATGGATAAATGTCTTAACAGATAAAGCTTAAGATGGTAATAGCTGGTGTCTGCTACAGAACAACAAATCACACTAGGGAACAGGATGACTGCCTCCTTACACACCTATCTACATAAAATTTAGGGAAAAACCTGTGAGTACATGGGGGGCTTCAATTTGAGTGACACATATTGGCGGTCTCATGCTACCAGCAGTAAAAGAGACTTGAAATTTTTAAACATTACAGATGACAAATTTCCTAACTCAAAAAGTGTTGCATTCAACACAGGGGAATTCTATATTAGACCTTGTCTTAATAGATAAAGAGGAACTGATCACAGAACAAATGTGAATGATAACTGGGAATCATTTAAGAACACCTTATTTGATGCCCAAAAAGTCATGATTCCACCATTGAGGAAGAAGGCCATGCTGGTTAAAAAAAACAACCTGGCTTAGAGGGGAACTGAAGGTAGTTGTAAAAAACAAAATACAAGAAATGGAAGAAAGGGGAAGTTGACAGTAATGAGTTAAGTATTGTAGAAAATTGATAAGGGAATCCAAGGGACATACGGCACACTCTATGGCCAGCAGAGTTATGGACAATAAGTAGTTTAAAAATATATATATTAGAAACAAAAAGAATCCTTACAATGGTATTGATCCACTATGAGATGAAATTATGAAATTATCAATAACTATTCAGATAAAGCAAAAGTTAGCCATAAATATTTCTCTTCTATATTTGGGGGAAAACAGATGATATAATCGCATCATATGGTGATGATGATACTCTTTCCATTCCAGTAGTATCTTTGGAGGATGTTGTGACAGGTTAGGTCACAGAAACCCCTTTGGGACTGCCACCTGATGTGCCTAGACTACCTCTGAGCCCGTTTTCCCTGCCAACTTGGGACTTCAGTACCTCGCCTTGTTTGAGCCAGACACGCTTGCCTGCTGCAAACACAGATGCAAGTCTGAACCACGTCCCCCACAAGCTGCAGGCTTAACTGAAAACACCTTAAGAAGTGCTCCTGTCTACAGCACTCAGATACCCAGCTCCCAATGAGGTCCAAACCCCAAATTAATCCGTTTTACCCTGTATAAAATGTATACAGGGTAAACGCATACATTGTCAGCCCTCTATAACACTGATAGAGAGATATGCATAGCTGTTTGCCCCCCACAGGTATTAATACATACTCTGGATTAATAATTAAGTAAAAAAAGTGATTTTATTAAATATAAAAAGTAGGATTTAAGTGGTTCCAAGTAATAACAGACAGAACAAAGTAAATTACCAAACAAAATAAAACACGCAAGTCTAAGCCTAATATAGTAGAAAACTAAATGCAAGCAAATCTCACCCTCAGAAATGTTCCAATAAGCTTCTTTGACAGACTAGCCTCCTTCCAGTCTGGGTCCAGCAATCACTCACACCCTTGTAGTTACTAGTCTTTGTTCCAGTTTCTTTCAGGCATCCCCTGGGGTGGAGAAGTTATCTCTTGAGCCAGCTGAAGACAAAATGGAGGGGTTTCCCAGGGGCTTATATAGTCTCTCTTTTGTGGGTGGAAACCCCTCTCTCCCCCTGTGTAGAATTACAGCTACAAGAGGGAGTTTTGGAGTCACATGGGCAAGTCACATGTCCATGCATGACTCAGTTCTTTACAGGCCGAAGCCATTGTCCACATGCTAGTTTGAATGTTCCCAGGAAAGCTCAGATGTAATGGCGTCTATCAAGGTCCATTGTTAGCCAACTACTTCCAATTACTTGAATAACCCCTTCACACTGTGTTGACCAGATTTGCCTTAGGTACTTCCTACAGCAAACACTTTAAATACAAGCATAGAGCCAACGCTTATAACTTCAGATATAAAAATGATACATGCATTCGAATAGGATGAATACATTCAGTAGAACATAACCTTTGCAAAGATAAGTTACATGGCATATGTAGCATAAAACATATTCCATTTATGTCATATTTACATTCATAAGCATATTTCTATAAAGCATTATGGGGTGCAACGTCACAGATGTTAAATAGAATCTACTATAGTTAGACATTTTTAAATCAGCAGGTCCAGATAGCTTGCATCCAAGAATTTTAAAAGAGCTGGCGGAGGAACTCATTAGACCATTAAATTGATTTTCCAGTAAGTCTTGAAACAGTGGGGAAGTTCCAGAAGACTGTAAGAAAGCTCATGTTGTGCCAATTTTTTAAAAGAGTAAGTGGGATGACCTGGGGAATTATATGCCTGACATTGATTCTGAGCAAGATAATAGAGTGGCTGATAATGAACTAAAGAAAGGTAATATAATTAATGCAAATCAAAATTGATTTATGGAAAATAGATCCTGTCAAGTTACCTTGATATTTTTTAATGAAATTACAAGGTTGGCTTATAAATGTAATAGGGTTGATGTAATATACTTAGAATTCTATAAGGCATTTGACTTGATATCATATGACAATTTGACTAAAAAACTAGACTATCCAATTAACCAATATTTAATCTATTTAATGTAGGCCTTGTTAACTAATAGGTCTCAAAATGTAACTGTAAGCAACAAATCATCACATGGATATTTCCAGTGGGGTCCTGCACAGATAAGTTCTTGGGTCTACGCTATTTAAAATGTTTATCAATTACCTGTAAGAAAACATAAAATCATCACTGATAAAGTTTGCAGATGAGAAAAAAATCAGGACAGTGGTAAATAATGGAGATGACAGGTCACTGACTTAAGAGTGATCTAGATCCTTTGGTAAACTGGGTGAAAGCAAACAGTACGAATTTTAATATGGGTAAATGTATAAATCTAGGAACAAAGAACGCAGGCCATATTTATAGGATGGGGGACTCTATTCTGGGAAGCGGTGACTCTGAAAAATTTTTGGGGGTCAGCTAATATTCAGCTGAATATGAGCTCCCAATGTGATGTTGTGGCCAAAAAAAGATACCGTAATCCTGGGATGAATAAACAGGGGACTCTCATGTAGGAGTAGAGAAGTTATCTGTATTTGGCACTGGTGTGACTGCTGCTGGAATACTGGGTCCAGTTCTGGTGCCCACAATTTAGAAGGATATTGATAAATTGGAGGGGGTTCATAGAAGAGCAATGAGATTGATTAAAGGATTTGAAAACATGCCTTATAGTGAGACTCCAGGAGCTCAATCTAGCTTAACAAAGAGAAGGTTAAGGTGTGACTTGATTACAGTCTCTAAGTACCTACATGAGGAACAAATATTTAATAATGGGCTCTTCAAACTAGTAGAGAAAAGAGTAACACGATCCAAAGGCTGAAAGTTGAAGCTAGACAAATTCAGACTGAAAATAAAGCACACATTTTTAACAGTGAGTAACTGACCATTGGCGCATTTACCATGGGTTGTGGTGGATTCTCCATCACTAACAATTTTTAAATCAAGATTGGATGTTTTTCTAAAAGATATGTTCCAAGAATTATTTTCAGAGTAGCAGCCGTGTTAGTCTGTATTAGCAAAAAGAAAAGGAGTACTTGTGGCACCTTAGAGACTAACCAATTTATTTGAGCATAAGCTTTCGTGAGCTACAGCTCACTTCATCCGATGCATAGAGTGGAAAATGCAGTGAGGATGTTTTATACACACAGACCATGAAAAAATGGGTGTTTATCACTTCAAAAGGTTTTCTTTCCCCCCACCCCACTCTCCTGCTGGTAATAGCTTATCTAAAGTGATCACTCTCCTTACAATGTGTATGATAATCAAGGTGGGCCATTTCCAGCACAAATCCAGGGTTTAACAAGAACGCCTGAGGAACAGTGGGGGGAGGGCGGGTAGGAAAAAACAAGGGGAAATAGGTTACCTTGCATAATGACTTAGCCACTCCCAGTCTCTATTCAAGCCTAAGTTAATTGTATCCAATTTGCAAATGAATTCCAATTCAGCAGTCTCTCTCTGGAGTCTGGTTTTGAAGTTTTTCTGTTGTAATATCGCAACTGTCATGTCTGTAATCGCGTGACCAGAGAGATTGAAGTGTTCTCCGACTGGTTTATGAATGTTATAATTCTTGACATCTGATTTGTGTCCATTTATTCTTTTACGTAGAGACTGTCCAGTCTGATCAATGTACATGGCAGAGGGGCATTGCTTGCACATGATGGCATATATCACATTGGTGGATGTGCAGGTGAACGAGCCTCTGATAGTGTGGCTGATGTTATTAGGCCCTGTGATGGTGTCCCCTGAACACATATGTAGGCACAGTTGGCAACGGGCATTGTTGCAAGGATAGGTCCCTGGGTTAGTGGTTCTGTTGTGTGATATGTAGTTGCTGGTGAGTATTCGCTTCAGGCTGGGGGGCTGTCTGTAGGCAAGGACTGGCCTGTCTCCCAAGATTTGTGAGAGTGATGGGTCGTCCTGCAGGATAGGTTGTAGATCCTTGATAATGCGTTGGAGAGGTTTTAATTGGGGGCTGAAGGTGACGGCTAGTGGTGTTCTGTTATTTTCTTTGTTAGGCCTGTCCTGTAGTAGGTGACTTCTGGGTACTCTTCTGGCTCTGTCAATCTGTTTCTTCACTTCTGCAGGTGGGTATTGTAGTTGTAAGAATGCTTGATAGAGATCTTGTAGGTGTTTGTCTCTGTCTGAGGGGTTGGAGCAAATGCAGTTGTATTGTAGAGCTTGGCTGTAGACAATGGACCGTGTGGTGTGGCCTGGGTGAAAGCTGGAGGCATGTAGGTAGGAATAGCAGTCAGTAGGTTTCCGCTATAGGTTGGTGTTTATGTGACCATCGCTTATTAGCACCGTAGTATCCAGGAAGTGGATCTCTTGTGTGGACTGGTCCAGGCTGAGGTTGATGGTGGGATGGAAATTGTTGAAATCATGGTAGAATTCCTCAAGGGCTTCTTTTCCATGGGTCCAGATGATGAAGATGAATTAAAACCTCTCCAACGCATTATCAAGGATCTACAACCTATCCTGCAGGACGACCCATCACTCTCACAAATCTTGGGAGACAGGCCAGTCCTTGCCTACAGACAGCCCCCCAGCCTGAAGCGAATACTCACCAGCAACTACATATCACACAACAGAACCACTAACCCAGGGACCTATCCTTGCAACAATGCCCGTTCAATCTCTCTGGTCACGCGATTACAGACATGACAGTTGCGATATTACAACAAAAAAACTTCAAATCCAGACTCCAGCGAGAAACTGTTGAATTGGAATTCATTTGCAAATTGGATACAATTAACTTAGGCTTGAATAGAGACTGGGAGTGGCTAAGTCATTATGCAAGGTAACCTATTTCCCCTTGTTTTTTCCTACCCCCCGCGCCCTCCCCCGTTCCTCAGGCATTCTTGTTAAACCCTGGATTTGTGCTGGAAATGGCCCACCTTGATTATCATACACATTGTAAGGAGAGTGATCACTTTAGATAAGCTATTACCAGCAGGAGAGTGGGGTGGGGGGAAAGAAAACCTTTTGAAGTGATAAACACCCATTTTTTCATGGTCTGTGTGTATAAAACATCCTCACTGCATTTTCCACTCTATGCATCGGATGAAGTGAGCTGCAGCTCACGAAAGCCTATGCTCAAATAAATTGGTTAGTCTCTAAGGTGCCACAAGTACTCCTTTTCTTTTTAAGAATTATTTTGGGGAACTTTTGTGGCCTGTGTCAAACAGCAGGTCAGACTAGATGATCACAATGGTCCCTTTTGGCCTTAGACTCTATGAATATATATGTATATGTGAAAAAGAAACTGAACTGAGTACTGGAAATGTAAAGTTTTTTTTTTCAATTGCTGGTTACGTATTCATTTTAGAGTGTTTTCTGAAATGACTAAGATTTTGCATGTGTGATCTGATAAGTGACTACTTATCTGTACTGATTTACATGTTCCTTTATCTTCCTTCTGAGTGTTTATTTTAATGACATCTGATCTGAATGGTACTGAAAAACTAGTTTAGCATCTTATTTTTACTACAAGAGCAAGCCAGAAAATTGAAGCTAAATTTACTATTAAAGGTGCCTTTCGAAACAACTATTCGCACATTAGTGTATTTTTACCGTACAGACATGGTTTTATGTAAACATTTAAAAAATGGTAGAGATTGTTGTCATGAGACAATGAGAAAAATTTAATACTACTTTACACTTCTATTACAATCTGATTATATGAATCTAATTTTACAGCCACTACAATCTGCTTATGTTGAAGTCTCTAACCTTGTATTAATTCAGTATCAGATAAGAAACTGCTCTGTGCCCAGCACTACATGTGCACACAATGCTTTATGAATTTTGTTGTGGAGAAGTGTTATATATGGGGTGATAACAGGAAATCCTTTTATTGCAGTATTTCCTAGTAAAGGCTTCAGAGAGATTCCCTTAGCAGAATTTCCCTGCAGAGGTTCACTTTCAGACACACACTCTCTCTCCACGCCTTGTCATCCCCACCCCCCAAACCAGAAAACTTTATGAGTTTTTGATTAAGTGACAAATCTCATCTTGCTGTTATTAATTCAGGTTCAGCAAAGAACCAGCTAGTTCTCCTCAAGTCTTGTCTACACTACAGTTTTCTGGACAAAAGTAGTTTTTGTTGACAAAAAGGTGGAGGTATACACATTGAAATGCTCCTGCCAACGTAACACCCCTGCTACGCCGACATAATAAAACCATCTCAACAAGAGGAGCAGGGCTTACCCTGGTGTTGCTAGGGTAACGTAGTGTCTGTGTAGACAAATTAGTGTCTGTCGGAAGACAGGATACTGGGCTAGCTGAACCTTTGGTCTGACCCAGTATGGCCATTCTTATGTTAAGGCTGTACGGTTCCCAGCAGGGAGCTGGCGGGACCAAAAAGGTAGGGCAGCTGAACCCTGCTCCCTGGGGCGAGAAGCCCGGGCGGTTTCCTCCCTTTCCCAGCAGGGAATGAGGAGACAAGAAGCCCCGGGCACCTTCCACCCTACTCCCAGTGGGGAATGGGGAGGTGAAAAGCCCCAGGTGGCTTCGTCCTTGCTCCTGATGGGCAACAGGGAGCCGGTGGCAGCCCAGCAGGAGCCCGGGAGCCTGTGGGGCAGGTGGGCTCCTGGTAGGGAACTGCCAGTAAAGCTCAGAGACCAGGATCTCAGCTCTCCACGCTGCCCCTCTTAGTCGGTGGAAGCACTACTGGTGAGAACATACGCCACCAACCCAAGCAGGGTAGTGTGGACATCAGCCACTACAGTAATTAATGCAGCGTCTGGAAATCGATCTAACATAGGTTGGTTTATCTTATAGATTCACAGATACTAAGGTCAGAAGGGACCATTATGATCACCTAGTCTGACCTCCTGCACAACGCAGGCCACAGAATTTCACCCACCCACTCCTGTGAGAAACCTCTCACCTATGTCTGAGCTACTGAAGTCCTCAAATCGTGGTTTAAAGACTTCAAGGAGCAGAGAATCCTCCAGCAAGTGACCCGTGCCCCATGCTACAGAGGAAGGTGAAAAACCTCCAGGGCCTCTTCCAATCTGCCCTGGAGGAAAATTCAGGAACTACCACCTTCACAGAAGCATACCCTGGAATCTCAAAGGACCTGCACATTCTATTACATAGTAATACATTCAATCTTCGGTTTGGACTGAGGTAAGAAACAGGTCTGTGAAGCCTACACCTTTGAAGAGGAGACCACTTCTCACTGTAAACTATTTTCTTGTTCAGCCATCCAGCAGTCCAGTCTAGGAGTGGCTGAATTGTGGGTTGCGCCTTTAAGCAGGATAATCCTGGCAGGTGACCTGCACACACAACGCTGCAAAGGAAGGCAACTTCTGCCCTCCCAATCCCAAAGGTCACGGCCATTCTGACCTGGGGGAAATTTCCATTTCAACTCCACATATGGTGATCAGTTAGACCCTGAGCATGTGAGGAAGAACCAGAAAACCAAGCACCTCAGAGAGAAACTGCTTGGTGCCAACTCAAGCGCCCTGGCTCTTCCCATCCAATGCCTCATCTCTAGCCATGGCCATCCCTGATGCTTCAGAGGAAGGGGACAAAAAAAAAAACAGTCCCAGAATATACTGGGGGGAAAAATCCCTTCCTGACCCCTGCAGGTGGCCAGCTGAAACCCTGATCCATGAGCTTTGGGAGCATTAGACAAACTGGAAGTGAGCCCCACGGCTGTTCAGCCCTACCCCCTACCATCATAAATTATTCCATGACACACTTGCACTCATAATTTTGTCTCTTCAAATTAATTAAGATTTTTGCCCTTGTGACTGGTTTCAGTTGGTCCATCGAGCCGCTGGGGGGCGGTGGGGAGCTACTGCCTCACTGGCAGGCCTTGGTCACACCTTTCTGTCACTTGGGAATTAGCAGAGGGAGGTATGCTGGCCAGAGTCAGTGGCGTGCCCCTCAGGCAGGGGGAGCGCTGGCAAGAGTCTGCAGTGTTGTTGGGATTCTGCTACCCGAGGCGGGTTGGCCGGGGTAGGGTAACGCAGGCCCACCCAACTCCACTGCGTTCCAGCCCAGGGCCCTGACAGTGACGGGAGGAGCGGCTCCCGCCACTGGGTCAGCGGGGAGCCATCCACAACACGCTGACCAAATAGACCCACTGCACTGTGCAGTTCTGCCCCGGGCTACTTCCTACCCGGTCTCTCGAGCGGGTCCCTCTGGTCCCTCCAGCTCGTCAGGGTATTCCGCTGCTGGCAGCTCCAGCTCCAGATCCCACTCCGTGTCAGGCTCACGCTGGCCCGGGTTACTACCTGGCTCCTCCAGTTCCTCCGGGTACTTGGCGGCTGGCAGTCCTGGTAGCCCCAGTCCTTCCTCCAGGTCAGGTTTCTCCTGGCCCAGGGGCTCCCCGGCTCAGCAGCAGGGTCTGGAGGGAACAGCCAGCAGCCTGTGTTTGTCTCCCACCCTGGTGCTGCCTTCCGGGGATTGGAGTAAGCTTGGTCTGGCCCCACCCACTCATGCTGAGAGAGTGGCTCTTTACCCTCTGGTTCGGAGGGAAACCACCCTAGCTCCCTACAGCCCTCTTCACTGTGGACTTTTAAAGCTACAATCTAGTGCTTAGTGTCCTTCAAAGTCAATATAAATATGTTAATTGGATGTTAAACCCTATGGTCTGGGCTCTGTGCAGAATTATTAAATATATATAATACAGTAGCACCAGGGGCCATGAACAGGATAAAGGTATTAACTTTGCAAATCAGTTAAGGGAGGGCATTCTATTCATAAGGGGTAATGAAGAAGATGGGGATCAATAGGAAAATTGAAAGGTGGATAAGGAATTGGTTAAAGGGGAGACTACAACGGGTCCTACTGAAAGGTGAACTGTCAGGCTGGAGGGAGGTTATCAGTGGAGTTCCTCAAGGATCAGTTCTGGGACCAATCTTATTTAATTTTTTTATTACTCACCTCAGCACAAAAAGTGGGAGTGTGCTAATAAAGTTTGCGGATGATACAAAGCTGGGAGGTATTGCCAATTTAGAGAAGGACAGGGATATCCTACAGGAGGATCTGGATGACCTTGTAAACTGGAGTAATAGGAATAGGATGAAATTTAATAGTGAGAAGTGTAAGGTCATGCATTTAGGGATTAATAAGAAGAATTTTAGTTATAAGCTGGGGACGCATCAATTAGAAGTAACGGAGGAGGAGAAGGACCTTGGAGTATTGGTTGATCATAGGATGACTATGAGCTGCCAATGTGATAGGGCCGTGAAAAAAGCTAATGCGGTCTTGGGATGCATCAGGAGAGGTATTTCCAGTAGGGATAAGGAGGTTTTAGTACCGTTATACAAGGCACTGGTGAGACCTCACCTGGAATACTGTGTGCAGTTCTGGTCTCCCATGTTTAAGAAGGATGAATTCATACTGGAACAGGTACAGAGAAGGGCTACTAGGATGATCCGAGGAATGGAAAACCTGTCTTATGAAAGGAGGCTAAACAAGCCAAGCTCCTTGAGTCTAACTAAAAGAAGGTTGAGGGGAAATATGATTGCTCTCTATAAATATATCAGAGGGATAAATACCGGAGAGGGAGAGAAATTATTTAAGCTCAGTACCAATGTGGACACAAGAACAAATGGATATAAACTGGTCATTGGGAAGTTTAGACTTGAAATTAGACGAAGGTTTCTAACCATCAGAGGAGTGAAGTTTTGGAATAGCCTTCCAAGGGAAGCAGTGGGGGCAAAAGATCTATCTGGCTTTAAGATTAAACTCAATAAGTTTATGGCGGGGATGGTATGATGCGATAACATGGTTTTGGTAATTAAATATTCATGGTAAATAAGCCCACTGGCATGTGATGGGATATTAGATGGGGTGGGATCTGAGTTACCCAGGAAAGAATTTTGTGTAGTATCTGGCTGGTGAATCTTGCCCATATGCTCAGGGTTTAGCTGATCGCCATATTTGGGGTCGGGAAGGAATTTTCCTCCAGGGCAGATTGGAAGAGGCCCTGGAAGGTTTTTCGCCTTCCTCTGTAGCATGGTCACTTGCTGGAGGATTCTCTGCTCCTTGAAGTCTTTAAACCACGATTTGAGGACTTCAATAGCTCAGACATAGGTGTCCAGCGGAGGGCAACAAAAATGATTAGGGGACTGGAACATGAGTTATGAGGAGAGGCTGAGGGAACTGGGGATGTTTAGTCTATGGAAGAGAAGAATGAGGGGGGGGGACTTGATAGCTGCTTTCAACTACCTGAAAGGGGGTTCCAAAGAGGATGGATCTAGACTGTTCTCAGTGGTAGCAGATGACAGAACAAGGAGTAATCGTCTCAATTTGCAGTGGGGGAGATTTAGGTTGGATATTAGGAAAAACTTTTTCACTAGGAGGGGGTGAAACACTGGAATGCGTTACCTAGGGAGGTGGTGGAATCTCCTTCCTTAGAAGTTTTTAAGGTCAGGCTTGACAAAGCCCTGGCTGGGATGATTTAATTGGGGATCGGTCCTGCTTTGAGCAGGGGGTTGGAATAGATGACCTCCTGAGGTCCCTTTCAACCCTGATATTCTATGAGAGGTTTTTTGCAGGAGTGGTGGGTGAAATTCTGTGGCCTGCGTTGTGTAGGAGGTCAGACTAGATGATCATAATGGTCCCTTCTGACCTAAATATCTATGAATCTATGAAAAACATAAAAAGAGATCTGTAGGAGGGGCAAGCAAGAAGTAGTAGTAGTAGATTGTCAATCCTGGCAGAGTAGAAGGGATAAAAGAGAATAGTGTGGATAAATACAAAAGAACAGAATTGTGAAGGTCCTTGATGGGCTGAGAAAAGCTAGTGGGTAGGGAATGAGGAATTCAAACTTCCCTTCTCCAAATCTGAAGTGACTTCTGCCCCTGCCCAAGTTAGCAAAAGGTTAAATAGGAGCTCAGTACCAAAAGCCTTAATCTCCTTCAAGATACTAAATACCAGGCCTTCTTGAATGCCTAAAGCCCCAAATGACTCCTACCCAGATGCCAAAATCATTGTCCTGGCAACTTCTACAATGTAGTTACTCACCAATACAAAAATCCACGTCATGCTGAAAGTATAAAATATGGAGCAGGATCAAACAAACTGAATATCAAAGTAAATAAATGATGGAAAGACCACTATACTGATTAGAGTGGCAGATAGAAGTTTGTGTGGAAGCGACGGGGGCGGGGGTCATCACATACTTCTGGACTCCCTGCTGCACAATTTTGATCTAATGTGCTGCATAAGACAAAGCCCTGCCTAAGATACATCAGTACTTTTAGCAGTGGAAAATACTTCACACACTGTATTCAAGCTTAAAATAACTTTAAATAAGAGTTTTTGCATTGTCTCCTTTGTCATTGAAAGCTTTGTAGGTAGGTATTGTGACAAAGTTCCTCCTCTGCCTTGGTGGGTCCTGCACTTATTGGTGGATTTGCTTGCCTCAGAGGTTCACGGCAGCCCTCAGTTTGGCCACTTTCGTGGCTCAAATCTACCGTTCACTCAGTGAGCCTCACAACTGGCCAGCATGGGGAAAAGGAAGAAGAACAATCCCTGCAGTCTCTCTGATCCACCTAGTGGATCGGGGAACAGGCCAGAGACCTTTCCCTTTGGTGGAACCCACAGTCCAGATCAACTTCTCCAGTATCAAGTAGTGAGCTGGGGGGATGGAGGGAACCCGGGCCCGCCCTCTACCCTGGGTTCCAGCCCAGGGCCCTGTGGATTGCAGCTGTCTACAGTGGCTCCTGTAACAGGAGACAGTGGGTGCTCCATTCCAGCTGTGTGACACCTACAACTCCCTGGGCTACTTCCCCATGGCCTCCTCCCAACACCTTCTTTATTCTCACCACAGGACCTTCCTCCTGATGTCTGATAATGCTTGTACTTCTCAGTCTTCCAGTAGTACACCTTCTCACTCTCAGGTTCTTGCGCCTCTTGCTCCCAGCTCCTCGCACACTCTCATTAACTGGAGTGAGAGCCTTTTTAAACCAGGTGTCCTGATTAGCCTTAATTAATTCTAGCAGCTTCCCAATTGGCTCCAGATGTCCTAATTAGCCTGCCTGCCTTAATTAGTTCTAGGAAGTTCCTGAGTGTTCTGGAATAGTCCCTGTTATTTTACCCAGGCAAAAGGGACCTTCTTAACCTGGAACTAATGTATCTACCTTCAACCACTCTTTTGTAACCATCTGGCCTGACCCTGTCAGAGTATGCAGTTAAAATACACACCTTTACTTAAGGTGGGATTTTCAAAGGTGCTTGAGGGAGTCAGGCACGCAACTCTCACTGAATTTCAATAGGATCTGGGCACCTAATTCAGTTAGGTGGCTTTGAAAATCACAGCCTTGATTTGGAATGGTGCGTACATAGGCATTTATATCATAGATGTAGACTAAAACATGTATTCCTGCTCCAGATATGAATAATATTCTCACCTGTCAAGTGAAGGAAAAGCACTCTGTTATTCAAGTTTCAGAAGGAAGAGGATTTGTTTGCTTGACTTAGGGGGGAAAAAGGAACTTTTATTGATCTCATTCTCTTTAACCCTTATTCTATCACCTATGTTTGGGCTGCACAACTCAGAGATACACAGTGATTATTCAGAAGCTGCGGAACATATGAACAATGTAATTAACTTTTTAATTAAATTACATTTTTATTAAATTAATGATTTAATATATCTAATTATGAAAAATGGAACACTGATGATGATTTACACTCCTCAAGATAAAATTATCTAATTTCTAAGTGCTAATTGGGCAGTAAAACCTTTATGAACATAGCTGTAAATTATTATGGCTTCCCAATTACTGGTACATTTCAGTATTAAGAACCTCACATCTAACCTGCACTTCATCATTGTGGAGAATTAACTATATATTTTTTTTACAAATATTATGTGCACCTCAGTTTCCCTATGTGATATTATCTTGCCTAGCTACATAGAGTTAAATCAAAGGTGGAAACCAACAGGAAATGAAACCATGGCAAAGATAAAGTACTATCAGAGAATATCAAGTTTCTTTGGGGAAAATGGGGAAGCCATTAACTGGGTAATACCCCTGACCTGGCTCCAACTAGACTTGCAAAGTTTACCCTTCCCCATCCTGGGCCTAGGAATAAAGGGGATATTACAATCTTAAAGATGCTGGTCTATGTAAGAAGGGGTGGGATGGGGATGAGGGCTGAATGGGCTGTCAGCAGCTGCCCAAGAGGGGATACACACAGAGCCACAGATAACATGCTACAGATCAGGGCAGTCTGCTTCTCCAAACACAGAGACGGAGGTAATTGGGCCAAGGGGTGTCCCAGTTCAGAGCAACTGCACCAGTATTCCTTCTACAGTAGAACCTCACTGTTACAAATACTTCGGGAATGGCGGTTGTTCGTAACTCTGAACAAAACTTTATGGTTGTTCTTTCAAAAGTTTACAAGAGAACGTTACTCACCTTGTGCAGTAGCTGAGGTTCTTCGAGATGAGTGTCCCCCGTTGGTGCCCTCTCCAGGTCTAGGCGCGCCACTGTGCCTCCGCTCAGAGAATCCTACATCAGTGCTCGTATGGCTCACGCACGCGTGATGCCTGCCTCATGCACCGTTGCCTGTTGAAGTGTCGCGTGAGTGACTCGGACTCCTCAGTTCCTTCTTTACCTCAGAGCCTGTATCTAGCTCCGAAGTAGAGGGGAGGAGGGTGGGTAGTGGAGCACCCACAGGGACACTCATCTCGAAGAACCTCAGTTACTGCACAAGGTGAGTAACCTTCTCTTCTTCGAGAGGTGTCCCTGTGGGTGCTCCACTCCAGGTGACTGTAAAGCAGTGCCCTTTAGGATGGTTGGGGTTTGGAGTAGGAAATAAAGCAGCATAAAGTACCGCTCAGCCAAGCTGAGTATCTGGTTTTAGGACCTTTCATGATCGCGTAATGTTTGGCAAAAGTGTGTTCAGATGCCCAGGTGGCAGCCTTGCAAACGTCTAATGGGATATTGTTTAGAAATGCCATGGAAGTCAAGATGGACCTCGTGGAATGTGCCCTGATGGTTGTTGGAGGCTGAATGCCCTTTAGCTGGTAGCATAGTCAAATACAGTCAGATATCCATTTCGAGAGCCTCTGTGTGGATATGGGTGCTCTCTTGGACCATTATGCTATGGATACAAAGAGTTTACGAGTAGCCCAAAATGATTTCGTTCTGTCCAGATAAAAAGCCAAAGCCGTTCTAATGTTCAGCGTGTGCCTTGTCGCCTTGAACCATGTGGCTTGGGGAAGAAAGTGGGGAGATGCAGTGGTTCGTTAATGTGGAAGGACGAGTGCACCTTGGGTAAGAATTTGGGATGGGTGAGTAATGTAACTTTCTCCTTAAGAAAGATAGCATAAGGGGGGGTCAGCCATAAGTGCCCCATCTCCCCCACATATCGTGGATGTGATGGCACCCAGAAAGGATACTTTAATGGACAGGTGTAACAAGGAGCAAGATGCCAAGAGTTCAAACAGTTGACGAGTTAGGACTGTTAGCAGGAGATTTAAGTCCCTGGTCCTGTTGATTTTGGGGACCTATGTGGCGAAGGAGCCAGTGACCCAGGGGGCTGCTGTCCTGAGTCAGAGACTGGTCTCAGGGACTTCTCCATGAGTTTGAGTTTGAGCCTCAAGTCCCTGTCTCTTCGTGCCCTAGCTTTAAGTTTGCTGCAACGGGCACACTTCTGGGGAACATGGGATTCACCCAGACAGTGGACACATTGTGAGTGTCCGTCTAACACTGGCATTGCCTCTCTACATGAGGTGCATCATTTGAAACCCGGTGAGCCCGGCATAACAGGGGTTAGTATCTAACTACAAGTTGAAAGAATATTTTTTTTAAATAAAGAAAGAAATGAAACTTAGTACTAAAATACTAATGGTATAAACTGGCTAACACTAAATAACTATTTATTAATCTGACTGAAAACTAGGTCTGAATGGGACTGCAGAGCTCCATCTCAGGCCGGAGACCAAAGAAAAGGAACTGAAGAGTCCAGGTTGCGCACACGACACTTCAACAGACAATGGCCTGCGGGCACTGCTGTAGGACTCTCTGAGCGGAGGCACAGGTGCGCACCTACCCCTGGGCTGGAGCACCCACCTGGAGTGGAGCACCCACAGGGACAACTCTCGAAGAAGAACTGAACATTGGCTTAATACAGCTTTGAAACTTTACTATGCAAAAGAAAAATGCTGCTTTCCATTTATTTTTTAGTAGTTGACATTTAACGAAGTACTGTATTTGCCTTTTTTTCTTTTTTTTGGCTCGGCTGCTGCCTGATTGTATACTTCCAGTTCCAAATGAGGTGTGTGGTTAACTGGTCAGTTCGTAACTCTGGTGTTTGTAACTCTGAGGTTCTTCTGTATGTGGTCCCCCAAGAGCACTCACTCTAGGTTCCCGGCTTCTCAGCCATCACCTCTCTTGGGCAGAGACCCATGTCTCTCTCCCTCTGGACTGTCATTTTTCCAGACTGCACAGTTCTACACTGTGATATCCCCAATAAGGCAGACTGCCTAAATAGGCCAACATCTGTGGTTAGCTTTCTTTCCAAAGGTTATGAACAGCTGTAATTGCCAGCAATTACAATTTACCACACAGCCCTTTATAAAGAAGCACATTTATTCTTAAGGTGAATGAATTGCAGAGAAAATATATTAAAAACAATAGAAGAACCTATGTGCATGCTAAAACCTACCAAAGATCACCCCAGCTCCAACCTCGGGCTCTAGTAGGTGTCAGTCCTTCAAAACCCACAATGGGTTTTTCCCCAGGCTATAAATTCATAACTGTCCCAGATTCAGAACAACATTGAATAGTTCATTCTTTCTTTTATACAGCTTTGCCTTTGATCATGGTTTCATGTAACAGGTGATGCAACAGACAAAGGCCCACTCCTCAGGAAGTAGCTTTAAAGGGCTGGGGTGTTGCATAATCGTAGGTGGGGAATTTGCATTCACCTCCCCTTAGATATTACCCAGGATTCCACTTCATATGTGTTGTCCCAAAAGTTCATTCTTGACTAACGCATTGTTCAATATAGTACTTACATCACATCTCCCCCCTAAAGAGGTTACATACAATATCTGTCCACAATAATACAATGGACCCCCAAAATATTTAAATTTAATTTAGTAAGTTTTTTCAAGAATATTGTAGGGAAATGCTATATCTGTTACAAAAGCTTGTGTGTAGGTAAGACCTTTGCGTGAAGAGGCTGAAAAGAAAAATGTGGAAGCTCCTAAAGCCCAAAGATTTTATTTCTTACATTGTATTGTGTCTTGAACAGTGAGTCAAATGAAACCTGAGTATAAGGCAAATCCCATTCTAATGTATATTATATTTAATAAATGCAAATATTCCTTTAATAATTAAAAAATACACAGATAAAACATGGACTTAAGAAAAATAAATGTACCCTACTACTTAGAAGTAGTGTCATGCTGATGTAGAGTAGCTACCCAAAATGGTACAGGACACTTTTTCCAGGGATGTATAATTTTTGGAGCATGATCCCATAATGCTATTAACATAATTCTACCCCAGCAATGGTAAAACATTTTCACCTGCATTACAAGCTTTGGTTTGTTCTGCTCCATTGTGTCTAATGGTTTCAACCTGAAGAAATCCCATCAACAGTGGATGTCAAAGCAGAAGTGGAAGAGTAAATAACTAGTGTTGAAGTATTTGTCCTGCACTGTAGAATGAAATAAACTTGCTCATCCATTGGTCCAGATATTATCTTTGTTGATTATGATAGTATAAATATACAGACTAGAGTGGGAAACAGATTCTGTCTGTGCAGAAATGAAATCCTCTTTCATGTATGCAGTATAGCAAGATCCACCTACACAGTGGTAACACTACTGCATACTTAGGGTCCAATTCCAGCTACCTTACACCACAACAGTGGAAGAGAGTTCAAGGAGCTTTTTCTCCCTCTTGCACATATGCACATAGGGCAGAGAGAATCTCAGTGCTTCAGCAACTCTTGACCACAACAGCAATGACAACACAGCCCATGATAATATGTACATCAAGGCAGAGGGAAAGGGTTAATGAGGCAGGGCACTATTTGGGGTCTCACTCAACTATATGAGCAGTTGCCTGAGGCCAGCACTAGTGAAGCACATGCTAGATTTCCAAAAAACTGTAATAGAAGCTCCCAGGTGAAGTATCCTATTCATTCTGAGAGTCCATTTTCCTGCCTCAACATTCCACATGGCGAGTGTTGCACAGGTGCTGCGCTACAATACCCTCCCCGCATCTCTGCTCCCTCCGTCCCCAGTTCCACAACCCTTTCTGCTCAGCTTTAAAAGCCACAAAAGATCTCTTGGTGGTTTTTATTCACTAAGTCCAAATCTTCCCTGAATAGTATTAGAAAACCTTCTCTGTGACTGGGAAGGAAAGAGGTGGTCCTCTGGTCCTGCCCCAATCCTCAGCCATCTCCTGCCTATTGGCATGCAGGAAGCCACTGGTTCTGCTACCTGGGAGTCCTATGTATCCACAAAGGGTACAGGACTTGCCTCTAATAGAGTACAGACAATTTACCGTTCAAAACACATTATATGGGGAGAAGATACCTATGCCTATGTACATTGCTTAACACGTTGCATTATGAAAAATTCTTGTGACTTTCTAAAGGAGATCTTAGACCTCCATTGTTTAGAGCATGAGGGCAGAATCAGGGTTCCACAGGCAACTGTAAATCTGGCATTTTCTTACTTACAAGCACTTGATGATGCAACCTAAATAGCTTTCTTTTAACAAATACAATATTTGTATATTAATAGAAAATTTATATTAAATAATACATATACGCCTAATTAAAGCCAGGGTTAAAATGTCATTTTGGCTAAAACCTAACTGTCTCCGAGTATTCACAGGTTTGGAATACTGAGATTTCTAAGCTCCAGACACAGAACTCCTTTACAAGATACTCATGTTAGCAAGATTTACAAAAATTGCAATAATTAATTTTACATACGGAAACAGGCTTATCTCAATCCACTTGTAAAATATACTGAGTGAAAAGAGTGAAAAACAAAAGTATTAAATTATTTAATAGTAAGAAATAATTAAATCTTTCTTCATGAAATGTATAATAAATCATGCACTAAAGTAAAAAGAATTCCTTCCTATGGAAACGTCAACTATAGTAATAACAAGCTAAATCCTATTAGATATAGAAACAATTTCTTACTGCTAAATGAAAGTTAATAAGTAGGAACTATGACAATATTCTTACTATGTTATTTTCACACCATCATTTGCATCCTCTTTGACAAAGATACATGTATCCTAACATTCCACAACTTTACCTTGTATGTCAACTTGTTCTTGGTATAATTGGGCACCATTAGGACCTTCTGAGTAATTTGTCTCACTTGACAGTCTATCACGATATGATCCAGTGCAAGAGGTTTCCTCCCTATTCCCTTAAGGCCAAAGATGTGTTCAGTGCCATCTGTTTCATTTTGCAGAATAAGCTTGCCCTGTGACAAAGAAAAAAATGAGGACATTTCAGCACTGCGTGAGTCTCGCATGGCTGCCAGACAAACTCCCTTAACCTAATTAATCTTGAGTCCAGGTAGTGAAACAAGCTTTCAGGGAGGTGTTGTCTGTTTACTCTCCAGCATATATGTAAACACTTCTGCTGAATTAATGAAGACAAACTTCAGGAAGAATGAGTTTTATTTCTAATTTTCCTATATTACAGAGTTAGCAGTATAGTGCCTCACGTATATTGATTATACACTTGTTTACTTCTACTCATCAAACAAATATACCTTCCAAGAAAATATTTTCTGAACCATCACTATTCCTAATTAACATGAAAAACTGGAAGAGAAAGGTACTTCTTTGTTCCAGCAGTACCCATCCAACAGAATCCTGTGCAGGAGGTAGCTCTTGGTACTAAACTTTTCTGAATCAATTTTATTTACTATACACAAGAAAGAGACAACAGTAACTCTTTCTTTTATCTGTTATATGAATCCTCATACACAATAAATTACAAATAAAATTTGCCTATGTCGTTTTTGTATCTTGGACTTCAACATTATTGCTGGTTTTCACAGAATAACTTTGCCTAGTAGCTTTGCCCACTGCATTGATCAGAATAATAGAATTCTATTAACATTTTGGGAAACTACAAAATGAGAACTCAGATCATTAATATCCACCCTCAAAACCTATGAATTTTATTCCGTCTTTGAATGATAACTGCAGCAACACATTTATGGATGAAACTAAAACAGTGAAATCTTAAAACCATTAAGTAACAAGGCTGAAGCTGACCTGTTTGCAACTCACTATTGTTTGGCTATTTAAATTCTGATCAGATTTAAATCAATGGCCTAGGAGGAAGAAACTTTGCATCTTGCTAAAATTGACTGTTGGTGGAATTTGGCCCCAAAGGGAATGATTTTGTCAGACTGTTTAAAAAAAATGAAGACCCTTCTGAAAACCATCAATTGGGACGAATTCCTGTGGATTATAATTTTAAAAGAAAGATAAAGAAAATGCAATCAGCATCTGAACTATCTACTGAACTCCAGCATCCACAGCTTTCTTTCATAAGCTAACTCCATTTTGGGGATCCTCATTCTGGTAGGAAAGATAAAGAGCAGATGCATCAATACTACACTAACAGAGAATGAGAATTTTAAGAGTATTGAGAGAGCAGGGACCTGCTGGGGAAGTCTCTATAATAATGAGGACCTGGGGGGAAATCCTGGCCCCATTCAAATCAATGACAAAGTTCCCATTGACTTCAGTGGAGCCAGGATTTCACCACTAGAGTACAGACAAGGGTATTAAAGTAGTCCAGGATGGAGAGAAAGGACCGCACTAAAAACTGACAAAATCTGCCCTCTGGGTGGGAGTACATAGGTTTTGTGTGGGTGACCTACCTCTTGATATTTTGCTGAGAGACTGAGATTCCAAAGAACTGGTGTTTCATGCCTGACCGGTTGTGTGTAGGGATCTACATGTGATACATGTCTGCTGAGTATGTGCAAACACACTAAATGCTTTATACCTACATAAATAGAATTTGGATATGTGATGATATTATATATATATATTATATATATATATATATGTGATGCAATATATGTGATGCAATATCACATATCCAAATTCTATTCTCATGTACACTGAAGTAACTCCTCTGAAGCTAGTGAAGTTGCAACAGTGTAACAGAGTGAGCTATGGCTATCCACACACACAGATTATATACTCCAAACAAAAATATTGTGCAGTATCTGTGCCTAACAAATAAATAATAAATGATTAATAATATTAGTGTAACATTAAGAATGAGAAACCAAACACTCAGAAGTTAGAAAATATAGAGTTAAACACGAATACTCAACCCTTAAATCTAACCCTTCAGGCATATCCTTTAAAATGTGGCTTCTCCTTACATCCTATATTATTTTTCAAATATAATATATAATTCAAACATACAAAAAGCTTATTGAAAATAATTAATAATTGCTAAGAATAAAATATATCCAACTCCAACTCTCATGAAGCAGGAAATATAGAGTACAACCACACAATGATCTTAACTCTGTTGTCTGTGTAATGACAAAAAGAAAAGGAGTACTTGTGGCACCTTAGAGACTAACAAATTTATTTGAGCATAAGCTTTCGTGAGCTGTAGCCACAAGTACTCCTTTTCTTTTTGCGAATACAGACTAACACGCCTGCAACTCTGAAACCTGTGTAATGACAGCGTTCCCAGGGAATAATTCCATATTCCCTAGCTTGGGTTGTTTTAGTTTAGATGAGGTTTGTCTTTAGGACTGTTAACTCTTTTAGGAGGGTTTGTATTTTTGTTACTGGATTTGTGAACTACATTATACTGATGTTAGTAAGGAATCTGAATAGGTTATTGTAGTTTGTAGAAAGTAATTATTTTGTGTTAGGCAAAAGAGTGGTACTGTAAATTTGTGTTTTTGTATGGCATGCCAAACACCAGAGTAGCTCAGTACAAACTACTTCCTGTTAAAAGCTGAAACAGCCCTTGCCCTGGTATGTACCTCATAATATCCAGAATGGCAACTACCATTGGCACAGAGTGCCTGGGAATCCACCCCAATGTGAGCAATGACATACCTATCAATGGAAATTAATGAATGAACTAATATAACATCCATTCCTATAGAATCCCCATGACATATATGTGCAATGAGGGATACTCAATGTTATTAAAGAACCTTAAAATTGGCATTTCCTGAATTTACTGATTAAATAAAGGCTGGAATGCACTGTACATATTTGTAATTAGAGTGTTTGCAATTTGTATAGAATACCTAATAATTTTAATAAAATTGGGTGGGCAGAGAGAGAGGGTAGGACCACGAGAAAAGAAAAATTGACCATACAAATATTAGCCTAAGCTCCCCTGAAGGCAGCTTATTTCATGTACGTCCTCAGGAAAAAGTCTTGCCCTGAATAACCCTGATTCAGAAAACCTTGTAAGCAGATGCTTAATATTAAACACCTGCTTAAGGGGTTTCCTGGAGTGTAGGCACAGTTTTATGCGTAGCAGCACTTCTTATAAAGGCTGAAAGTCTCTTTTCTCTTACCAGAGTTACACACTCAGCAATGGGCTTAAACATGAGAGGATACTGTGTTGTTTCACCTGGACCCACATATATGAGAGGAGGGCCATAAAAACAATGTCCCTCTAGGATTGCTTGAAGTTTCCAGTCCTGATTAGACATATTACTCTGGGGGGAAAAAAACAGATGTCATCCAAATGGTACTTTTAAAATTACAACATACATTTACCTGCAATTGCAGCTACATTTAACTTTCTTGCCATTAATTCTTAGAATGGACACCAAATCAGATCACAATCTTTATTTTTTCAAAAGTGCCAACTCAGAGCAGATTTTAGGAAAATAAGATTATATTTTTAAAAGTTTAAATGTATTCAACCATAAGTTCAATAATGCTGGCACTATAGGTACTAGTAGGAATGCTCTAAAAATTCATGTATTACGTAGTCGTACTATAAAATAAGTTTGATTGTACTTATAATTATGGGCTCAATCTAACCATATGCACTCAGATACTGACTCTGCTAAACACTAAACTGTTTAGCAGACAGACTGTCCTGTGGCAGAACCCAAAGCATGAAAGAAAAACCAACAGTTATGTGTTGACAAGTTGGAGGCTCAATGGGAGATGAAGAGCTCATGCAAATACGTTTTTCTCTCATGCTCCACAACATCAGAATCTCATCCTCTTTAAAACCAGCACACCCTTTATCCAGCAACACACAAAAGAAACTCCAGTTCTAGGAGCAGGCCCCATAGACAGGCTGAGCAGATCAATATCCATTATCTAATTTATTATTTAAAAAGGAAAATAAAATTAGGAGAAATAAATATCCCATCATTTTGATTGGTTATGGCATGGTAAAAAGGAGCAAAGTTGAAATTTTGGTGCAGAATATGGCTCCTTTATAATTTTTTTTCCTATGGCTGACAGATCTACTCATGATGTCAGCCAGGAAATATGGCTTAAAATAGCCATAGGCCTTTGATTCCCCTATCGGTACAGAGACAGAGACCAATACATGATGTAAACTGCTCTCTCTGGCCTCAAACAGGAAAAGATCAGTCAGCCAGAGAAGAGCAACTGTATCACCTTCGAAATTCTTCCATAGCTGAATGCTGTTCATTAGTTGAAGAAGGACCTGCCCACACATGGAAGTACAGTGTCACAGTATTAATCTATAGTAATCACACTATTATGCCCGAGATACTGCAGAATTTCCTTATACATAGAACAGAAAAAACTGTATCAATACATAGCTTCAAATAATGGAGTTTAATTTTACTTTTAAAAAACAACTTGAAAATTGCATAAAACAACAACACTATCAAAGTCAAACACTAACGTGTTAGGAAATTCCAAAATTTAGGTTGCCTGGGCAATCTTAATTCTAATCCCTTGGACATATGCATTGTCATACATTTTTTAATTTTCTGAACCCTGCTTTGTTCAGGGCTTGATCCAAAGCCCATAGAAGTAATTGGGAGTCTTTCCATTGATTTCCTTTGGCTTTGGATCAGCTTGTGAGTATACAGGATGATCAGTGCCCAGGAAATCATGCAAGATTACGGAACAGATGAGGCTGTTGACTGTAGAACCTCTGCCTCATTCCTTCAAGAAACTGCAAGATAGTGGTGAATGAGAAAAGGAAGTTCAGGAAGTGAAAGGAGTGTGATGTGATTAAAGAAGTTGAATATCACACAGGAGAGGTGGGTTCTAGCCCTACATCTGCCATGGAGTTCCGACGTGATGCTAGGCAAGCCAGGTAAACCAAAGTTTTCAGAGGTGGCCACTAACTGTGGATGCCTCATTTTCTGGTTGTCCAACAGAAAACACCTGGGGTCTGATTTGTAGGAGTTCTGAGCATTCACAACAGCAGCTGAAGTCAGTGTGTGCTGTGGAAGCTGAGCTCCGCACCCATTAAGGCAGTGTGCTCTGAAGAAATGAGCACAGGATTGGGATTCAAAAGACTCTGACATCTTATCCTCACTCTGCCACTAGCTCACTGTGTAGCCTGGGCAAGTAACCTTGCCTTTCAGTTTCCATTCCCCCACTTGTAAAACTGCGAATAATAAGTTGCCCACCTGCCACACCAGAGTGTTGTGAGGATTAATTTGTTAATGTCTCTACAGTACTTTGAACAGAAAGTGCTATAAAATGCTAAACAGCATCCAAAATCATCAGGCCTCAAGTGTCAAGTTGGGGAAATTTCATCCTTAATACACCAATTTCATCATCTGTTAAAACACTCCCTTCCATACAAGGGTGTTGCAAAGATAAACTCATTAATGTCAAGCATCACTCCTGTGATGAGTGCCATAGAAAAGCCCATGAAGAAATTATTCCTTCTCTATTCAGAGCAGGGTATAGTGGCCTGCAGTAAATAAGACCTGCGGCACACATAAAATGAGGACGACAAAAATATTGAACCACCACTTCATTCCTTGCACACCATCTATCCTGCGCACTGAAGGTAACAGGGGCTCTGTGGAAAATGTAAATAAAGTATGCAGTCCTTCAATTAAAGACTGTGTCATTATGCATATACACAAGAGAGTAGAAACTAATGTTGCCCAGATAACCTTAATTCGGACATTTCCCAACTTTTTAGTGCTTTACTTGCAAATTTAATAACGTTTTAAAACAGGCTGGGATCTGTGTGTGTGTGTGTGTGTGCGCGCGCGTGTATGTGTGTTTTCTAAATGTACATTTAATATAACCCCATGATTTTTCCCTACTTTTCTTTTGTCTTAATAATAAAAAGATATTGCAAGGAAAAGAGAGTGAAAAGATTGCATTAGGAAATGTTTCACTTTCAGTGTTTCTTTGTTAACTACTTTCAGAACAACCTCCTTGGTTATTTTCAGTGTTTCACTGTGCTTTCACAATACTGTCCTTCTCCAGACAAGCTACTGCTCTCATGTCTGATCATGGATCCCTCCCCTCTTCTTGTCCCATCAGATCTCAGTGTGACTTTCTCAGTGTGACTATCACTCTCTATTCTTCCTGACCACCTCACCCAAAATATTGTATGTGCAGCACTCTCAACTCCTGGTGCAAACCTTAGGTAACATTTTCACTTCTAACAGAACCTTTAAGTCTTCCTCTTGTTGTTTTATGCCACATCGTTTTCTCTCTTTATCTTTTAATTTGAGACAGTCTGCTGATGGCCTCAAAAGCTTGAAAATGTCTTCTCTGAAGAAGATACCCAACCCTACAGCTCAAAATTCACACTTTGACTCTTTCTCTCTCTAATCTATCTTTTTGGTCTGTTGGCTTACACCATAATTGTGCACTATGGGATTTCTTGCATCAGTTTCTGGAGCATCACGTCCTGGTCATTGCTGGAGATAAATTATTAGAGTAGATCAGAATAGTCATTAATCTAATATGTTAACTACTGAACCCCTCTCTTACACCATAGCTTCTTAGTATTGAATGCTTCAAATATTTAACTTTTGAATACACTTTTCTAATGTATCTATATTACATATTATTAGTGCTCTGTGTCTGTCACGGAGGTTACGGAAGTCACGGATTCTGTGACTTTCTGCGATCTCCATGATTTCTGCAGTGGCAAGTGGGGCTAACACTGGGGCCACCCAAGCAGATGGCTCTGAGGCCAGCTGTCCAGTGGCCCGAGGGCCAGCCACAATGGCCACTGCTGGAGCAGCTCTGCAGCCAGCCACTCAGGCAGCCTCGCAGCCAGCCTCACTGGCCGCTGCTCAGGTGGCCCCGGGCAGCTGGCCCCGGGAACCACCTGAGCAGTGGCCAGTGTGTCTGGCCCCAGGGACTTCCTGAGCCGCGGTCCCTGGGGTGGCCATAGCAGCTGCTGCTCAGCGGCCCAGGCAGCAGTCCCAGGGCAGCAGAAGCAGCCACTGCTCCGGCAGCTCCCTGCAGCTGGTGCCACTGGCCATGGCCGCTCTCCCAGCAGTGGCCCCCCGGGATGCCCGCACCAGTAGCGCCACCCCCTACCCCCCAAAATTTAGTCAGGGGTATTTATAGTATAAGTCATGGACAGGTCATGGGCTGTGAATTTTTGTTTATTTCCCATGACCTGTCCATAACTTTTACTAAAAATACCCATGACTAAATCGTAGCCTTACATATTATTTACAACCTCACATTTCTCTTAAATAATTATTTTTAAAAACAATTTCTTTTTTGTGGGGAAAAATACAGATCATATTAATGTACAATATTTAATTCTGCTATCATGCTCCTTAATTCAGATTTCTGCTTTCCTTCCATTGCCAGAAATCTTACATGTAGTATTCATACTACTCATACCAATCTTTTCCCCACTACTTGCAATATCCTATATATTAATAAGTGTCAGTCACAGAAGAAAAATCATTAGGAATAACAGACTAAATAGTTATTTAGGTGGACCGAAAACAATCAGTAACTCTTTTCCCTAAACAAGTTTTATGTTTGCATACCATTTAGACTTTGGGCAACAAGATAAAGTCAGTATTTCAGTACTTTTATGGGTTCTAGGATACATAGATGTTCATTTTAATTTAAAAGGCTGAATCCAATAATCCTGAATCTTGATTTAACCTTCTAATTATAAAATGGACTTACTATCGGTAGGTCCTGAATCACGGCCTGATAGGCTGGTGTTACAAATTCAAGCTCAGCCTCAGTACTGTCTGTATTCACCACACACTCAATCAAGTAGACCCGGATATCATAGGAAGATTGCAGCAGAATCTGGCAGGGATAGCGACCAGGATATTGTGGAGTAAATTTTATAGGAAGTTCAACTGCTGTATCTTTATCTTAAAAAAAAAAAAAGTACAATTATGTAAAGCATTCCAAAAATATTTCACACACAAACATCTGGAGAGACATATGCAGTTTGTATAAGGAGATTCTTTCTACAGTACACACATCACACAAGTAACTCTGGAATCACAGAAGTCTTTTCACTTATACATAGTCAAAATTAATTTTGCTAGAGAGAAACTTTTGAATATATTTAAGCTTCCAAATAACATTATTTTGTATAATTTCTTGTTCTGCGTAGAGAAAATATATTAAAAGATCTATTTACTTATTATATTTAGAAAAGTTTATTGCGTATGAATCTTTTTCCAGATACCATATACATAGTGACTACCACTTAAAAACATTTGTCAACAATTATTATGCAGTGGTATCTGACACAGACTCAGACTTTAAACCCATAAGTGACCATCATGATAATCTAATCTGACACTGCAGGCCACAGAACCTCGCCCACCCACTCCTGTAATAGACCCATCACCTCTGTCTGAGTTACTGAAGTCCTCAAATCATGTTTAAAGACTTCAAGTTACAGAGAATCCACCATTTACACTAGTTTAAACCTTCAAGTGACCCGTGCCCCATGCTGCAGAGGAAGGCAAAAAAATCCTACAGTCTCTAGCAATCTGAACCTGGGGAAAATTCCTTCCCGATCCCAAATATGGTGATCAGTTAGACCGTGAGCATGTGGGCAAGACCCTCCAGCCAGACACCTGGGAAAGAATTCTCTGGAGTAAGTCAGAGCTCTCCCCATCTAGTGTCCCATCAGTGGCTCTTGGAGATATTTACTACCAGCAGTCGCAGGTGGCTACATGCCATTGTAAGCAGTTTCATCATATCATTCCCTCCATAAACTTATTAAGACCATTTTTAAAGCCAGTCAGGACATAACTCAGTATAGAAAATAACTATAATATTGCAGATACCATTGACCATAACACTCCCCCTGTGATCTACACATCTCTCTTTCTGTGATCCAGGGCAAAGGGTCAGCCTCCCCATGAACTCTGCAGAGGGCCCAGTGCAGAAAAGGAGGGGAAGACATGTGAGGCAAGATAGTGGCTGTGAGCAGAAAGAGGTATTGTTATTCCCAGGAGCATCCCCCCACAAGCCCTTCAGGGAATTCGCAAAAAGTGAATGCAGCTTGCAGCGACAATAGCTTCTCTGTGGTTCCCTTTATGCTGAAGAACCCACCTTCATGAAGACTTCCAAGGGTAGCTACCAATGCAGAAAGACCTACATGGAATATAGAGCAGTGCAGAGGCACAGAACTTTAATACAGCTGGAACTGAGATCCACAGGGTTTGAAGACACCACCACACAGTTTGTTCCACAAGGGAGGACATATCCCACCTACCTCAGCTAAGAGCTTGGAAAAGAACTCATACAATGTTTTCCTCCTCCACTCTCCCCTCCACTGGGTTATTTTGTAGAAAGGAGGCAATCAGGCTTAATGTGTGACGTTATTTTCAAATGATATTTTAATGGCAACTATTGTGTTTTAAAAATGCAATCAATCTTCATTTACAATGCTGCTCTATTTCACAAATGATATTGCCCACTTATTCAATTCTCACCTCTCTGAAAATTGTACAGCAAACCAATACTTCCCTGTTGCTTTACTGTGTTCCAAAAAGTTGATACTTCTCTTGGCTGTTCCCTCCATTATTTCATAAAAATAGCTCAAGTTCAAAGGATGAATAATATAGCATTACATTATGAGCCTTTCAACATTACTAGGCTATCAAAAAGATTATAAATTGTACCTCAGGTTCAACCTTCTCTGAAATAAATTAGCTTGTTCTCTCATAAAGACAAGATTAATGACCTACTAATTTATGAATTATTACCCTTTTTCTGTTTTGTCACTAAGTTATTATTCCCAAAGGCTATCTTCCACAAAAATGTCCCAGGTTTGTCAGTCATGCAAGTAATAAAACTCCCTTTCTTATACCTGATTCATAAATATATTTCCTGCAAATTTTACTGTAACCCTATCTGATCAGTCAATTTGTAGGACTACATAGAGGATATCCAAACCAATATACATATCTAAATCATTAGTGATATATTTTAAGTACTTGCAGTACTTCAAGGTAAGATGGAATTGTGACATTGCACTCCAAATGTTTTATGAAAATATGCTTTGGATGTGAATATAATGTAACTGAAATATGCTTTATGCAAAAGGTCTCTTGTAAGGTATCATCACAAAGCTTATAATCTACTGAGTGTGTTCATCCTATTTGTATGCATACAACATTCTTGTATCTGAAGCTAGAAATATAAAGTATAACACTGAGGTCCTACTGTAATTATGCAAAGTGTGGGCCATTAATGGTGGTTTAGAATCTTGATGGCTCCCATTAACCAGAACAATTAACTGTAGATGGCTTTGTTTACTTGCAAGCCTTCCTGTGAGTCAGGCCCAGAAGAATGGAGGCTGGGGTCTCACAGGACATGTGACTATATCACATGATACTGGAATCCATCTTAAATCTGGTACTTTCCCATTTAGAAGGAGGAGTGGGAACCCAGAGAGACAAAAGAGTCCCACCTGGTGCCAAAGCTATAAAAGGGGGTGGAATAGAAAAAGAGGGGTGCCAGTCATGAGAAAACCCCCAGTTTCCACCTAAGATGTCTGCTGGAACTAACAAGGACTGTACCAGAGGAAAGGATTTGGAGTCTAGTCTGTGAAAGAAGCTTATTGGAACATCTCTGAGGGTAAGATTTTACCTGTAATTAGTTTCTTAATGTATTAGGCTTAGACTTGCGTGTTTTTGCTTTATTTTGCTTGGTGACTTACTTTTTTCTGTCTGTTATTACTTGAAACCACTTATATCCTACTTTTTATACTTAATAAAATCACTTTTGTTTATTAATTAACCCAGAGTAAGTGATTAATACCTGGGGGAGCAAACAGCCGTGCATATCTTTCTATCAGTGTTAGAGAGGGTGGACAATGTATGAGTTTACCCTGTATAAGCTTTATACAGAGTAAAGCGGATTTATTTGGGGTTTGGATCCCATTGGGAACTGGGTGTCTGGGTGCTGGGGATAGGTGACCTGCTGAGCAGTTTTTGGTTAAAATCTGCAGCTTTGGGGGCACGGACCAGACCTGGGTCTGTGTTGTATCAGGCTTGCATGTCTGGCTCAACAAGGCAGGGCTCTGGAGTCCCAAGCTTTGGCAGGGAAAACAGGCTCAGAGGTAAGCTCAGCACGACAGGTGACAGTCCCAAGCGGGTCTCTGTGACCGAACTCATCACAGGAATGTCTGTCCTCACATAGTCCAGTTATTGTCAATATACTGTAGTATATTTTGCATGATGTGGAAGCTCCAAAATGTTTTGTAGTAATAAGAGGAATTTTAAAATGTTATGTACTATAGAAGCTTATTATTGGGGTAAATACTGCTCCCCCTATTGTACCCCTATGATCATTTAGAGTCCACTCCTGACTAACCAGAACAGATTCAGTTCTATTACAGTGGGGAGGGCAGTTTATCACATCCTCCATAAGGTTCTATAGCCTCCATGTGCCACTTATATGTGCTGCAACTGCAACTGGGGATAAATTCCTCCCTTCATAAGCCCTATGGAAATGCATTCTGCTAACACAGGCTGTGAGCTGGGAAGATTATTTCCTATATTATTTTGAGACAGGACATTCAAGTGTTTCACAAGACACTCAAGCTCAATAATATTAGGATAAAATCTAGTAAATTAACAACTAAAATTCTTCATTTTAAATGTTAATTTAATATAGAGGTGTATGAGTAGTGAATCACTAAACCAATCGTCCCCCAAAATTTTTGTCCACATCCCTCCCTTACCTGGTCTGCTCCCCTCCAGGGACCACAGTCGGGAGCCGGGGCTGGGAGCAGGGCCAGCGCTGCCACTGGTGCCTCAGCCAGGAGCGAGGCTGCGGTCAGGGCCAGGGCCTGCAATCAGGGCCAGGGCCTGCAATCAGGGCGTGGGCCTGCAATCAGGGCCAGGAGCCACGTTTGGGAGCAGAGCTGTGTCCGGGAGTGGGGATGGGAGCCGGTGGCTGAGGCTGGGGCCAGGGCCAGGGCTGAGGTCAGAGTGGAGATGGGGGCAGAGCAGTGTTGGGTGGTGTTCCCTCTGTCCCCCATGGGGGCTGGCCTGCCCCCCCTCGAATGTTCCTCCGCACCCTCCTAGGGAGGCATGCCCCATAGTTTGGGGACCACTGCACTAGACCCATCTATGGTTGTTGCATTTTGTATACCCTAAAGGTGAAATGCATGCCTTATGGATATTACATTTATTTTTTATATTTGGTTTGGGCAGTGCTTTTATAAAATATTCATTTCACATGCATAAAGCAAATATTTAAGTTCAGGAATAGGTAATCTGAATAACTATGATCAATGAAAGGGAAAGCAAGGAAATGTGTAATGTTTATTTCATATGATCAAGTACTTTACTCCCTAGAAAATGATTTAAGTGAGACTGAATTGTCAAGTCAAATCAATTACAACAAATACTTTCTAAAAATCTTCCGAGATAAATGAAGGTTGTTCCCTTCTTCAGAATGCCACTTTTAATGCATGCAGTAAGGTAATCAGGACTTAAGATTTTCTCAAACCAAAATGTTTTTCTTCTTTTTCTGTCTCTTGCGCTACAGTAAGCACAAAGGCTTTTGCAAAGATTAGATTAGGAATGAATTCACCGACTTGCTGAAAATCATCGACAGGGTCGCAACAGTGGCAACCAGGGCAGCAGTTGAGAGCACATGTAGGAAAGTGGGGATGGTGGACAACAGGCAGGCCAACTCCTCACATCAGGACCTGCACCATGATTCCCTGGAAGTGAATGATGGCCCCAAGCTTCTCCCTGGACCCAATGAGAAGCAGAAAACACCAGCAATAGTGGGTGTGATTTCTCCAGATGGGGATTTTTCCTTTGCAGGGATTGTGTGCATGGGTTGTGGAGGACAGGACAGCAGGATGCTCTGAGGGCTCCCCAGTCCCTGATGGCTGTGAGAAGACAGAAGAGAACAGGGTAGAGGAGATGGGGATTTTCCCCTGTAGTTTGGGGGCCCAAATGGAAAACCCTGACTAAATTTGAAATTTGTGGCACTCTCCCCACACAGAAAAGGTTTAACACATTTTTATGAAGGGACTAACTCCCCAGAGTGATTTTTATGGGGGAGGGGGGGTGTGGTATTCTGCACTAGTAACTTTGAGAATTATAGATGCTTTTGTAAATCAAGTCAAATGGCCTTCACCAATTTCTTGAAAAAGTCAAAGTAAGGACTCTCCTTTAACATGTGTATAATTACACATAGATTTCATCATATATTGATTTCATTATGGCAAATTTACTTTAAATATGTTCTCTGCTTGTCATTCTGTGTGTGTGTGTGTGTGTATATATATATATAGTAATTTCTAAAAGAAATAAAATAGCTTATTTCAACCTCATGTTTTATAGCCATAAAACATGGACAAAGGGTATTTTCATTTTATCTAGATATAATTTTACAAGATGCATAATGGATAGTTCTCTGAAAACATCCACTCAATGTTCAGCACTAATCAAAAAAAGCTAACAGAACGTTGGGAATCGCTTGGAAAGGGATAGAATATTTTCTGTCTTATTATCTATTGCCTCTATATAAATCCATGGTATACCCACATCTTGAAAACGGCACGCAGATCTGGTCGCTCCATCTCAAATAAAAGATATAATGGAATTGGAAAAGTTACAGAAAATGGTAACAAAAATTATTAACCTCTACTCTATGGAAACTGTTCCATACCCCTAACAAGACTGGGACTTTTCAGCGTGGAAAAGAGACGACTAAGTGGGGATATGATTGAAGTCTGTAAAATCATGACTGGTGTAGAGAAAGTAAATAAGGAAGTGTTATTTACTCCTTCTCATAACAAAAGAACTAGGGGTCATCCAATGAAATGAATAGGCAGCAGGTTTAAAACAAACAAAAGGAAGTATTTCGTCACACAATGCACAGTCAACCTGTGGAACTCTTTGCCAGAGGATGTTGTGAAGGCCAAGACTATAACAGCGTTCAAAAAAGAACTAGACAAGTTCATGGAGGATAGGTCCATCAATGGCTATTAGCCAGGATGGGCGGGGATGGTATCCCTAGCCTTTGTTTGCCAGAAGCTGGGAATGGGTGAGAGGGAATGGACCACTTGATAATTACTTGTTCTGTTCATTCCCTCTGATGCACCTGGCATTTGCCACTGTTGGAAGACCCCTGTGGTCTGACCCAGTATGGTCATTCTGATGTTTTTAAAAGTGTTTAAATTTAGTACTTATGAAACATTGCTGGAATAATCTCTGCTTAGTCCCATGACAAGGATAGACAAACAGGAGCAATAACAGCTTCTCTTCGCTGCTGCACTTATGCCACACTGTGATCTAGTGGAATCACCTCTAAAGGTAGCAGTCTCCAGGTTCAGTCAATCCCTTCTGTACTACGAACAACGATATCAATGTGATGTGGTTCTCTCTCCACTAGGAATTAGAAGACCATCAATTCATTTAATAAAAGAGACCAAATAGACATCAGATTGGGGGTCGAGGGGAGAGAGAAGAATGGGAGAGGTTTCAGTCCTGGATTCTGCAAGCTCTTACATAGTGCACACTGTGGTGCAAATGGTTGTTGTGCTCGAGTGTAGTAATGGACTTCCTAGTGTGGGCTTAAATAAGCTTAAGAACATTAGTGCCCATAGTTTCCAGAGCTCAACACCCAACAGCTTACACTTATAAACCTACAAAAGCAGTCAGATTTTCAGAAGTTCTCATTTCAATTGGAGCTGCTGGGCGCTGAGAGCTTTTGAAAAGCTGGCCACTTCATTTAGGTGCTTAAATGGGAGCTAAGTCCTTTTGAAACTCTGGCCACAACTGTACTCAGCTCTGTTGAAAATTTGAAGCTAGGTATAGTCCTTTGGCACACAGCAGAATTAAGTCTCAAGTCTCTTGCACTTTTGATCTCTTATTTTCAAGTGAGAAGGGTAAAAATGAGATGGGGCTGTGGGTCAAGATGGATATTTCTAAGGAGATGTGCTTAAGAGCAATCCTTATCACATACATGAGGATTTTAGCTATGCTTTTTCTTCTTACACCTGCTACTGGTCAGAGACCAACAGTAACCAATGAGTAGCCTTCTGTCTTTCATGGCATTACCTCTGCCAAACCCTATGGCAGAAGACTAGCAAGCATGGCTTCATCATGCAGAAACTTCTTTTTGGAACAATCTCTCAAAAACCAGGGGGAAGTAGGTATGAGCTTTAGCATGGTTTCAATCTGTAAGACAACTTCCATTCTACAATTTCTAGGACAAGAGAAAGGAAAAAGAGAAGGCAGCAGATAAAACTGCTTTGAGGTCCTCTCATTTTCCTTCAAAGGTTATGAGAAGCAGAGTCTTTTACAATTATTTCCAGAATGTTGGGACTAAAGAAAATCAACTCTCATCCCTAATAGCTATATATTGCTTTAATTGGTTCTGAGGTCTGTGCAGCAAGTCAGGCATCAAGCCCAGATGTCTACATTGGAATTTTATAGGTTCAAAACCCAAGCCCCACAAGCCTCAGCTCTCTCCCGTTAGCATACAATGGCTACACAGGAGCCTTACAATGCTGCAGTTACGGTACAGTAAGTGTAGACATAGCTTTAGTTGTAAGCTCCAGACTGTCCATTAGAGGGGCAATACACCCCATTATACTGGTACTACAGTAAAATATTACATTATATATCAAAAATATTCTGAGAATTTTGCAAATTTTCCACCCAGCAAGAGTTTTACCCAATCTAATTACACTAGTAGCAGGGTACACTCTTTGTTTCTCAAACTGAATATTGACAGAACCTTAATAATAAAGATTAATTAGTGAGCAACACAATCCATTAGTTCTATATCCTTCTTAATCCTTTGAAACTGACAGTATAAAAGAACATTCTGAACACTTCTTTATATGTACAGCCAGTGTCATGATATGCTGAATCTGGTGCACCATAGAACTAATTGCATGGAAATCAGCATTATTTTCTAAGTAAACTGTCAACTTTGTTAGTATCAGAGCAAAAAAACCGAAACTATAGTTTTCCTTAGTGGCCAGCTTTAAAAATCACTGTTCAGTAATTTAGGTCCAAAGTTTGATTTATTTTTCTTCAAATTATAATTCAAAATGATCTTACATTGTTTTATGACTGACCGCATAAATGTTTGCCCTAATGCAGCAGAATCAACCATCAGGTATGAATTAATGAACAAACCATTTTCAAAGTTCCACTGACAGCACTGATGCTGGTGGTATACAAATAAAGAATTGAACAAAGTAGAATTATGATGATTAGTGCTCACGTAGTTAAAAAAATTGCTAAATGAAAAAGGGCAAACAGCATGAATAATGCTTTAAGCTTTTCTGAGGTTATACCCAATGGAAAGTATCTCTTTAAAAAAACAAAGAAAACCCCCCCCCAACCTTTTAAAAAAAGCACTTATGCACACAGAAACCGGAGACTAAATTAAACAGTTTAGCATTAAAACACTCAAGATCTGCATGGACTCTTACAGAAATCCTGCTGAGCTGGGCTGAGAACAGCAATTATATATCCATCTAATCAAAATATTATCTTTATCTTGCTCAAGTGCAAATCTAATTTTAAAACAAAGTAGTGGGAAAGTCTTCAGAAAACCTATGCTGTTTGCAAATTATTTTCCTTTCTTAAATAAAATGTATTTGTTACTGTATTTATCTTATAAAATCCATTGATAAAATGTAATTGTTTAATCAGAACCAAGAGATCACTTGACAAAAGTTTTGGAAAGAAAGTACTTTTTTTTCTAAACTGATTTAAAATTCTAAGTGGTACTGAAACTGTTCAGATGATAACTATGTTACTAACTTGTAATCGGAGCTTTTCAAATTAGCCTTTTCCACAATGTCCATATTTGTGGTGTGTGAGCACCATACCTCAGAAACTCAGGAGCCACTTAGGTATTATAAATTTAAATGGAAGCCAAGAGCTACACCACTAAGATAGTACAGCGCAATGGTTCTCCCTAAAATTACATTTCTATTCAGTATTTGTAATTCTGCCTACAAAGAAATTTGAAAATAAGTGGGTAACATTCTCAATATATCCAAGACACTAACTGGGATTTCTCCACTTACATGTGAATAAGCTGATTTTCTCTTCATAAGTCATCCAACACAGATTTCCACTTTTAGGAAATGGGAAAAACATGAATCTGCAAAGGAAAGAGCTGTGGACTGGAGAAAGTGATATTGGAGTGGCAATCTCACAAACTATGTATTTTACATCGGTGGGTAGAAGTTAATAATACTTTGAAAATATGTGCACAGAATTAGAACATCACAACAAAGTGAAAAAGTGGGTTCTTGAGTTATTGGTCCTAATAGAGTGACAAGAGGAACCAGAGAGTTGACACAAAGCCCCTGAAATATAAGAAGGAAGAGTAGAGAATTAATACAGAAAATACAGTCCTCCAAATGTGTCACTGATGTTCTTAATAGAGGCTTTTCGAATAATCAGGTCAAGGAAAAGAGTTCAGAACCAATACTAAAGAATGCAGTAAACACTTGAGTAGATATCAGTATTGACGGAACCAAATAAGAGTGTTCAGTCTATCATTTATTGCATTGAAACAAATGAATGTAATGTTACTGATGATAGCTTAAAAGCAGACAGTGCCAAAAGACTAGACAAATGCCAGCTAGTAATTTCGGTAGTAAACAAGGTCACAGCTTTCTTCATCTTCCACAGCTTTGGAACTTATGACTGAGGGACTGAAGTGCTCTCTCAACACACACACAAAAAAACCCTAACAGCTGTTTTAGCATCAGTTTAAGATTTTTACACAAGGACAGAGAAAACTGAGTATATTAACTGTAAAAAACATTTATCAGAAGAGAGGTGATAACTCCAAATACTTTTCACAATATTTCTACAGAAAACTTTTTAATCCATTCACTGGAAAAATAAAATCAAACCTCTTTTATTGGACATTCTTTAAAAATATAACAGCAGGCATCCTATATTGTCAAATCTTGTCAGGAGAAGCTATAGAACTCTTTTATTAGTTTTTGATACAGAACCTAAATTAGGTATCAAGATGTAATACAATGCCTTTCATTTTAAGAACACCTTTTCAGTGCACTATATTTCAGTCCACAGATGCACTTCCATCTCCTGCTGGACAATTTTAATGCTGAAATAGTTCACACACTTTTTTTTTTATATCTCTGTAGTTCAAAATGTAAAATACTTTTTCTTCCATTTGCCTAGTTGGGTTTTTATTTCCAATTTTACAAAAGACTCTAGATAAAGAGACAAAACATTCAATCAGATGCGTGAGTAGAAGTGCAGAGGACTTGGAGCACATCTGACTTAGGTAAGCAAGTCCACCACAGTGTAGGCAGCGAATGAGAGATGTGTGCTGTGGTGTGAGGCTATTGTGTTTTGGGGGTTATTCTGCATGCTGATTGTGTTGTGTGTGGTGGTTGTGTTGATTTGGATGTAGGGGTTGTAGGCGGATGGATCTAATCACCAGCCTGGGACAAAAATCCATGTCTGGTTCCATTTGTACTCTTTTTTTCCCCAGAGCTCAGTTTATTCTTTAAAACACACACAAAGGGAAATATGAAACAACCACCACCAAAGCTCAGTTCTTAACCAAAACTGTGGGGCCCTCTGGCAGGTATGGGGGCTGGACCTTCCCCAGCCTAGTGGCGTCTGTGGGGCCTGCTTGCCCTCTCGCAGCCTTCTGCTGCAGCCACAGAAGAATGTATTCCTCATGGAACTGGTGCGCTCATTTATATACTCCAGCTGAGAGTCAGACCCAGTCAATATCAGCTGTTGAGCAGGGTCAGCTGATTCCCAGTACCTGCCTGCTGGGCTTCCCTCCAGCACAGGACCAGCTGCTCTCTGGCCCACCTAGCTCTTAAAGAGACAGACTGCCCTATTACATGGAGTTGCACTCGGAGATTTGCGTTGATTTATGCAGGTGATGAACGAGGGCAACTATGAGGGTGAGGGGCTATGGGTGTTTGCAATTACTGTGTGTGCTGGTCACAGGCCACAGAGCCAAGAGGGACACCTGGACCATAGCCTCACCGCTTTTTGGCCAGGCCAAACCTAAGTGGCACTGCAAACCCATGTGTCAGGTTTCAATGTCACACACTCAGATTTGGCCTGGCTGCATGGAGAGGTGACAGGGCCAAATCTGAGTGAGTGACATGAAACCCTAGTGCACCAGATCCCAACGCCACTCAGGTTCCCGGCCAAATGGTTATCCAGCCATGGCCTGGGTGCCCCTCCAGTTCTACAGACTATGTGACCAATGCACACAATAACCCCAAACACTCAAATTTGGAGGGAGGGGGTTTAGGGAATCATGGGCCAGGGGTCAGGCTGCTCGGGGCATGGAGGGGCCCTAGAGGGAAAGTCGAAGGTCAGGCAAAAAAAGGGGAGCAAATCTATGATCCATCCACTTTAAGTGGCACTCCACACTCCTGGCTGGTTATGTTGTGGGGATAGTTGTATAGATTAGTGTCAGGGGGGTTGTGCTGGGAGAATTGTGCTGATTTGTGGAGGTGGCAGCTGGGCCAAGGAATCCACCATCTGTGCTGTCTCTCCAGGGCTGGCTCCAGGCACCAGTGTTCCAAGCAGGTGCTTGGGGCGGCAGTTAGAAAAGGGCGGCAGCGTTTCCGCAGCGGTGGCAATTCAGCAGCAGCTCCTCTGTCCCTTTGGCCGTGGCGGCAGTTTCTCCCTTTTGCTGTCCGCAGCAGCAGTTTTTTTAACTGCTTGAGGCGGCAAAAACTGTAGAGCTGGCCCTATGTCTCTCCCATACACTCAGTGAAATGGTTGCATCCCCATTATCTGTAGTGTAAGGGTGATCATTGGCTGAGTTACCTCTGATGTCACAATGGTCTTGGACTCTTGGCGTGACACAGACAGACATGTAACTGTAGTTGTATACCGCTAGCTGTAATTGGTAAAGTCAAAATGGTTGAGAACTTACAAACTGGATGGTAACAGACTACAAATCCCGATGATGACTCAACCTGGTGATATTCTGAACAAAAAGAGCTCTCAATCATGCTTGCAGCTGTTTCCATCACTTCATACTGAGCCCTGGTCTACACTAGGAGTTTAGGTCGAATTTAGCAGCGTTAAATTGATGTAAACCTGCACCCGTCCACACGATGAAGCCCTTTATTTCGACTTAAAGGGCTCTTAAAATCGATTTCCTTACTCCACCCCTGACAAGTGGATTAGCGCTTAAATCGGCCTTGCTGGCTCGAATTTGGGGTACTGTGGACACAATTCGACGGTATTGGCCTCCGGGAGCTATCCCAGAGTGCTCCATTGTGACTGCTCTGGACTGCACTCTCAACTCAGATGCACTGGCCAGGTAGACAGGAAAAGAACCGCGAACTTTTGAATCTCATTTCCTGTTTGGCCAGTGTGGCAAGCTGCAGGTGACCATGCAGAGCTCATCAGCAGAGGTGACCATGATGGAGTCCCAGAATCGCAAAAGAGCTCCAGCATGGACCGAACGGGAGGTACGGGATCTGATCGCTGTATGGGGAGAGGAATCCGTGCTATCAGAACTCCGTTCCAGTTTTCGAAATGCCAAAACCTTTGTCAAAATCTCCCAGGGCATGGAGGACAGAGGCCATAACAGGGACCCGAAGCAGTGCCACATGAAACTTAAGGAGCTGAGGCAAGCCTACCAAAAAACCAGAGAGGCGAACGGCCGCTCCAGGTCAGAGCCCCAAACATGCCGCTTCTATGATGAGCTGCATGCCATTGTAGGGGGGTCAGCCACCACTACCCCAGCCGTGTTGTTTGACTCCTTCAATGGAGATGGAGGCAACACGGAAGCAGGTTTTGGGGACGAAGAAGATGATGACGATGAGGTTGTAGTTAGCTCATAGCAAGCAAGCGGAGAAACCGGTTTTCCAGACAGCCAGGAACTGTTTCTCACCCTGGACCTGGAGCCAGTACCCCCCGAACCCACCCAAGGCTGCTTCCTGGACCCAGCAGGTGGAGAAGGGACCTCCGGTGAGTGTACCTTTTAAAATACTATACATGGTTTAAAGGCAAGCATGTGAAAGGATTACTTTGTCCTGGCATTCGCGGCTCTCCTGGATGTACTCCCAAAGCCTTTGCAAAAGGTTTCTGGGGAGGGCAGCCTTATTGCGTCCTTCATGGTAGGACACTTTACCACTCCAGGCCAGTAACACGTACTTGGGAATCATTGTACAGCAAAGCATTGCAGTGTATGCTTGCTGGCGTTCAAACAACATCCGTTCTTTATCTCTCTGTGTTATCCTCAGGAGAGTGAAATATAATTCATGGTCACCTGGATGAAATAGAGTGGTTTTCTTCAGGGGACACTCAGAGGAGCCCGTTCCTGCTGGGCTGTTTGCCTGTGGCTAAACAGAAATGTTCCCCGCTGTTAGCCACGGGGAGGGTTGAGGGGGCAGCCACGCGGTGGGGGGAGGCAAAATGCGACCTTGTAACGAAAGCACACGTGCTATGTACGTAATGTTAACAGCAAGGTTTACCCTGAAAGAGTGTAGGCACTGTTTTATAAAATGTCTTTTTAAATACCGCTGTCCCTTTTTTTTTTCTCCACCAGCTGCATGTGTTTCAATGATCACAGGATCTTCTCCTTCCCAGAGGCAAGGGAAAAAAAAACTCACTCGAGATGAAATGTTCTCCGAGCTCATGCTGTCCTCCCACACTGACAGAGCACAGACGAATGCGTGGAGGCAAATAATGTCAGAGTGCAGGAAAGCACAAAATGACCGGGAGGAGAGGTGGTGGGCTGAAGAGAGTAACTGGCGGGCTGAAGACAGGGCTGAAGCTCAAATGTGGTGGCAGCGTGATGAGAGGAGGCAGGATTCAATGCTGAGGCGGCTGGAGGACCAAACCAGTATGCTCCAGTGTATGGTTGAGCTGCAGCAAAGGCAGCTGGATCACAGACTGCCACTACAGCCCCTGTGTAACCAACCGCCCTCCTCCCCAAGTTCCATAGCCTCCACACCCAGACGCCCAAGAACGCGGTGGGGGGGCCACCGGCCAACCAGCCACTCCGCCACAGAGGATGGCCCAAAAAACAGAAGGCTGGCATTCAATAAATTTTAAAGTTGTAAACTTTTAAAGTGCTGTGTGGCATTTTCCTTCCCTCCTCCACCACCCCTCCTGGGCTACCTTGGTAGTCATCCCCCTGTTTGTGTGATGAATGAATAAAGAATGCATGAATGTGAAGCAACAATGACTTTATTGCCTCTGCAAGCGGTGATCGAAGGGAGGAGGGGAGGGTGGTTAGCTTACAGGGAAGTAGAGTGAACCAAGGGGCGGGGGGTTTCATCAAGGAGAAACAAACAGAACTTTCACACCGTAGCCTGGCCAGTCATGAAACTGGTTTTCAAAGCTTCTCTGATGCGTACCGCGCCCTCCTGTGCTCTTCTAACCGCCCTGGTGTCTGGCTGCGCATAACCAGCAGCCAGGTGATTTGCCTCAACCTCTGCACACAGCAAGCAGTAATAACAGTGGGAATATTGGTTGAGCTGAGGTCTAAGCGAGTCAGTAAACTGCGCCAGCGCGCCTTTAAACGTCCAAATGCACATTCTACCACCATTCTGCACTTGCTCAGCCTGTAGTTGAACAGCTCCTGACTACTGTCCAGGCTGCCTGCGTACGGCTTCATGAGCCATGGCATTAAGGGGTAGGCTGGGTCCCCAAGGATACATATAGGCATTTCAACATCCCCAACAGTTATTTTCTGGTCTGGGAATAAAGTCCCTTCCTGCAGCTTTTGTAACAGACCAGAGTTCCTGAAGATGCGAACGTCGTGTACCTTTCCCGGCCATCCCACGTTGATGTTGGTGAAACGTCCCTTGTGATCCACCAGAACTTGCAGCACTATTGAAAAGTACCCCTTGCGGTTTATGTACTCGCCGGCTTGGTGCTCCGGTGCCAAGATAGGGATATGGGTTCCGTCTATGGCCCCACCACAGTTAGGGAATCCCATTGCAGCAAAGCCATCCACTATGACCTGCACATTTCCCAGGGTCACTACCCTTGATATCAGCAGATCTTTGATTGCGTGGGCTACTTGCATCACAGCAGCCCCAACAGTAGATTTGCCCACTCCAAATTGATTCCCAACTGACCGGTAGCTGTCTGGCGTTGCAAACTTCCACAGGGCTATCGCCACTCGCTTCTCAACTGTGAGGGCTGCTCTCATCTTGGTATTCATGCACTTCAGGGCAGGGGAAAGCAAGTCACAAAGTTCCATGAAAGTGCCCTTACGCATGTGAAAGTTTCGCAGCCACTGGGAATCGTCCCAGACCTGCAACACTATGCGGTCCCACCAGTCTGTGCTTGTTTCCTGAGCCCAGAATCGGCGTTCCACAGCATGAACCTGCCCCATTAGCACCATGATGCATGCATTGGCAGGGCCCATGCTTTCAGAGAAATCTGTGTCCATGTCCTGATCACTCACGTGACCGCGCTGATGTCGCCTCCTCGCCCGGTATCGCTTTGCCAGGTTTTGGTGCTGCATATACTGCTGGATAATGCGTGTGGTGTTTAATGTGCTCCTAAATTGCCAAAGTGAGCTGAGCGGCCTCCATGCTTGCCTTGGTATGGCGTCCACACAGAAAAAAGGCGCGGAACGATTGTCTGCCGTTGCTCTGATGCAGGGAGGGGCAACTGACGACACGGCTTACAGGGTTGGCTTCAGGGAGCTAAAATCAACAAAGGGGGTGGCTTTACATCAAGGAGTATTTCAGGCAGGACTTCACGGAGGGTTCCAATAAGAAATGGTGCACCTAAGTTATTGTTCTTATTGGAACAAGGAGGTTAGTCTGGCCTCTGATTGATACATAGCTAGATTTACCTCGCTGCACCTTCTCTGTGAGTGACTGCAGTGTGACCTAGAGGAATGAGTCCCCTAGACCGGGGAGGGGGGGAAGCAAATGAGTACAAAACAAATCTGGTCTATTTCTTGTTTTGATCCACTCCATCTATCTTTTACATCTTTGGCTGGCAGCAGACGGTGCAGAAGGACTGCATGCCATCCACATCTCATGGCTGCTCGGCAGAAGATGGTACAGTACGACTGCTAGCCATCCTCATCTCTTGCCTGCCCGGCAGAAGATGGTACAGTACGACTGCTAGCAATCCGTATCGCCTGCCTGCTCCCCATAAGACGGTTCAATAGGACTGACTGCAGGACTAAAGAGAATGACCTGGTCAAGTCACTCCAAATTTAGTCCCTGTGCCCATGTCTGCCCAGGCGCTCCCAGCCGACGTGGCCAGGAGCACCTCGGACACGACGATGACGGCTACCAGTCGTATTGCACCATCTGCTGCCAGAAGGCAATGGGTTGCTGCTACTGTGTAGCAATGCCGTACCACGTCTGCCAGCACCCAGGAGACATACGGTGACGGTTACCTGAGCGGGCTCCATGCTTGCCGTGGTATGGCGTCTGCACAGGTAACTCAGGAAAAAAGGCGCGAAACGATTGTCTGCCCTTGCTTTCACGGAGGGAGGGAGGGAAGGGGGGCCTGACGATATGTACCCAGAACCACCCGCGACAATGTTTTAGCCCCATCCGGCATTGGGATCTCAACCCAGAATTCCAATGGGCAGCGGAGACTGCGGGAACTGTGGGATAGTTACCCACAGTGCAACACTCTGGAAGTCGACTCTAGCCTCGGTACTGTGGAAGCACTCCGCCGAGTTAATGCACTTAGCATTTTCTATGGGGACACACACACTCGAATATATAAAACCGATTTCTAAAAAACTGACTTTTATAAATTCGACCTTATTCCGTAGTGTAGACATACCCTGACTCATACTGACACTCATACTGACTTAGGCTTCAGCGTGACATACCAATTGATATTCTCCGAGTTTTATATAGATACTACCAAACAGTATCTAACCTTACCCCGTTGCTATCCTTTGCTTATTTCACGTGACCCTGTACTTTAAATGTGGCACCTATTCCATGGAATGCAAAAGGATCTTGTCTGTGCTAGGATTGCACGTTCAAGTTCTTTGAAGGTAAGTGACTGTGTTCAAGAGAGTTTGGACCAAAATGGAACAAAAACATGCTCTGTGCAGCATTTGTTTAGTATGCTAAAGTACCTGTGATCCATTAAATATCAAAATATATCCATCTCTACCTATCAAGCTTTTGAGGACATATCTACTTCAATTGCTTGAAGCCACTGCCAGTATTATGTTCCAGTACCTACAGACCCTGTCCCTTCCACTTGAAGGAGTACCTTGGTGAATTGCCCAGATACTATTAGTTCCGCATTCTGAGGACTCATTTAGTATTCAGGTTTCAGACAGAACTAACATAGGTTCTGTAGCATCTAGGCTACCGCACAAATTGGTCTCTGGACTAACGATGCTCCTCTCAGAAACACACAGATTTGATTTTATTTGGGGAAAAGTGGGTGTCAGATTTCCCTAGTGAACTGGAATAGCAGCTTTGAGTTTTTGGTAATCCTGGGCAAGATCACGAGCTGTATAGTCTGCCCCATCAGATGTAGGGACACCAATTTCCATCGAACAGATGAGCTACGTTCCTTTTTCTACCCATGCACATTATTCATTCTATTCTTTCTTTTTAAATTCTGCATTGACTTCACCTCAACTGCACTGTATTTTTTTTTAAATTCTCTTATAGTAAATCTCTGCACAGGATTACAGAGTTTCTACTTATTTCCATGTTCTCTCCTTCTTTAGTCTCTCACTGTAAGGCAGGTTTGTCAGACGTCAAATCATTCTTATAACTCTTTTCATCAACCTTTTTGAAGTGTGGACAACAGAACTGAACACAGTGTTCTAGTAATGGTTTCAGTAATGACATAAACAGTGGTAATATCACCTTCCTATTTCTACTCAATATTCCCATTTATACATCCAAGGATTGCATTTTCTTTCTTAGCTACCACATCATACTTCAAGCTATAGCAGTTGATTATCCACTATGACCATTAAGTTCCTTTCAGAGATATTGCTTTACAAAATACAGACCCCTCCAGTAAGTATGACCTATATTCTTTGTTCCTAGAGACATGACCTTGCATTAGCTATATTAAAATGCATATTGTTCAAGGGATCCCAACTGACCAATCAATCCAAGTTACTCTGTCGAACTGACCCATCCTTATTACTTCATTAATTTTTGTCAACTTCAAAATTCACCAGCAATGTTTTTATATTTTCTTTTAGACCACTGGTGAAGATATTGAATAACACTGGGCCAAAAATAGATTACTGGGGGATGCCACTAGAAACATCTTCGTTGGATGAAGATACCTCATGATTGTGGGTGCCCATCTTTTGCTTTGCAGAGGTGCTGAGCAAAAATAGTTCCCACTAACTTACACTGAAGTTGTTGGTGTGCAACACCTCTGAAAATTATGCCCAAACTGAGTCTAAAGCTAGGCATCCAAAAAAGAAGGTACCTCAAAATCAGATTATTTCAGCCACTATTTATTCTCTGACCCACCCCCACTTGAGTCTCATTTACATAGTGTAGGAGTTTGGGGAAAGAAGTGAGATAAGGTCACACAATAAATCTTGGGCTCTTCAGACTTGGTCCTCAACCGCTGACTGCAGGAAACTCAGATTCTCAGAGATGTCCCTACCTAGATTCTCCTTACCTCCTCCTATTCCTCTTAGTTGAAGTTCTGTTATGTGACTTTTACTTAGAAATGCCTCAATTTGTTGCGGTTGTTGTTTTTTTTTTGCCTAATAGATAGATCTGCAAGACCTAATCTGGCATTTGGATCTAACTTGTTTTCAAAAGAAATTCTAAAAAATAGGGCAGAGAGGATGAAGAGGAAGGCTTTGGTTAAATATTTTTGGTTAACTGTAGGATGTTGCTCACTGTAAGGGGTTGCACTCACCGCTGGCGAGCACCCCCGGCCGAGTGTGTGTGCCTCTCTATCTGCACTCTCTATCTGTTTGTGGTGGTCTTCGCTGACTCAGCCCTCCCGCCAAGTCACACACCATCTGTCTGTGTTAAAAGCAAAGCAAACCCCTTCTGGGGTGCAAGTCCAACAGGGGCCTCTTTCAGTTTGTCCCTGCTCCAGAATAGGGCAGTGCTCCTTCCCTAGAGTCAGTGTCTTCCCCCTCTCAGGGCCTTTCTGGTCCCAGCTCTTCAGCTGGGCCCCTACAGTTCAGCCCCCTTCTGGGATGCCTCAAAGTCCAGGCCACTTCCCCCAGCAACTAACGTGGGGGTTGGAGAGGACCCTGGCCAGCCCACTACTCCAGATCCCAGCCCAGGGACCCCGTAGATAGCAGCTGTCGCTGTGTCCCTTTATCTAAGTTGTGCTGCTGCTCTAATTCCCTGGGCCACTTCCCCATGGCTCCCGCACATTCTTCACCCTTAGCTCAGGGCCTCGTCCTTGTGGAGTACCAGCAGCCAGCCTGGAGCACCGTCCACTCCCCCCAGCTCTAGCAAGGAACTAAACTCGCTCTGGCCCTGTAGCTCTTCTTATACTGACCTGCTGGGCCCTGATTGACTACTTCCCACACAACTGCTCTAGGCAGCTTGGAGGACCTCTCTACTGTCCTTTTCTGGGGCAGGGTGTGGCAGGGCCATAAGGCTTCGAGCAGCAGCCTCAGAGCCTAGTCCACCCATCAGACTCACCCATACCAGAGTTTCGTCTGGCACAATTTTCTTTAAAGCACAGTTTTAAGTAAAAGCTTAAAAATTGCAAAAAATGTTCTGTAATCTCACGAAAATATAAAAATTAAAGTTTTAACAAATATGTGAACCCTAAAACCTTGCAGCTCTTCTGCAACACTTCTGCTTTGCATAATTGATCTAGAAATCCTCCATTTCATATTTATTGATCGTAACTATAATACCCAGTGAGTCCTTCATTGCCTCAAAGATAGATAACAGGTTTTAAATTGTTTTAAAATGCCAGATAGTAATTCTATCCGCCCCGCTCCATAATTAACATTGTATTGCTAGAGATGAACAGCAAGTATACTGAAGTTAAACTATAGCTTACAGGCCCACTATTAAAATTGGCTAAAATCATTAATTCAGTCTTGGCCCTTTAAAAATCCTACTGACCTGTACAAAAAGAATGTCCTTTTTATAGGAACTCTGTGCTAGAGAATAGAATTTACCCCGCAGAGCAGGAAATCTTCTTCTGGATAAGAGATATTTGAAAGAATCAGGACTGCACACATAAAAATGTATCACAAATACACTTTGAAAAATTATATTTCCAATTAAAAGCAATATTCTGATAATTATATTAAAAAGATACAAAAATATTATGTCTATTCAATGTGGCTAATAGTTCAAGTTTTAAATGGTGATACTACCCTGAAAAGTAACTATAAAAATAGTAACTTCCCACTCCGTGGATCTATTTATGACATGTGGAGTCGCATCTATTTACGATAGCAGCCAAGATAAGTTTTTACTGCTTTTTGCATCTGCCCTGCAAGACCAACACTGCTAGGAATATACGTCAAACTCAATTCCTTCTTGTGTGTATCATCAACAGAATTGTTTACTAAATTCCAGTTAGTTACATCTGTCTACCTCATTGCCCAGGTGACACTGTCAGCTTCAAGACAGGGCAGTGGGGATACACTGGTGTCAACAATGCCATATTTGGTTTAAAAAAAAAACCAAAAAACCCCTAAGGGTTCCTTAATGGTAACTGCTGGCCATTGAGAGTTGGCCTCTGTGCATTCACCCATGAAGGACTAGCACTCCCTGGAACTGAAGTCACAAAACAGTGGGATAAGAACACCGAGGTAGAGGGTATGGTGGGCAGGAAGTGTGACTGCACAAAGGTGACTTTCAAATTAGAACAGTCACCAATAATTGTCCTTTTGTTCTTCTTCAAGGATCTCTGTGCTTTGCTATTTGTGAGAGAGAAGTGAGTAGTACCACCTTGATTATACAGTGTCCATTGAGACCACAGAATGCAAAATGTCCTTGACAGCATTCCAAGCCTGAACCAAAGGAAGCTGAAGGCTCAGAGCACATGGTGCCAAAGGTGATCTATAACAAGGAGTGGACATCACCAGTACCAACTGAGTCACCAGCATCAAAGTCCTGGTGTCCGAGTCTCTCCCACAGGATGGTGCCAATGGCAGGGCCAAAGCAAAAGACAGTGTTAAAGGTTTCACTCATTTAGTGGCTGATAATTTGAGCGCCAAAGTAGGTCAACAATCTGAACCACCCATGCTAAGGGCTGTGCCTTGAAGTCCTTACTGGTGAAGCAGGCCTGAAACCTTAACTGTCTATCTTGATGTGTTCTGGTGCGAATGCCTAACAAGCAGCATACAGTCAAGGTGTGTGAGCTTCTCCTAGATACACTGAGCTGCAGACCTGTACACTGGTTTCTGAATAAAGGGCCGAACAAGTGTTGTTTTCTTGATAAGAACATAAAAACAGCCATATTGGGTCAGACCAAAGGTCCAACTAGCCCATTATCTTGTCTACTGACAGTGGACAATGCCAGGGGCTTCAGAGGGAATGAACAAGTAATCATCACGTGATCCATCCCCTGTCAGCCATTCCCAGATTCTGGCAAACAAAGGCTAGGGATGGCATCCTTGCCCATCTTGGCTAATAGCCATTGATGGACCTATCATCCTTGAACTTATCTAGTTCTTTTCTGAACCCTGTTATACTCTTGGTTTTCACAACATCCTCTGGCAAAGAGTTCCACAGGTTGACTATGCGTTGTGTGAAGAAATACTTCCTTTTGTTTGTTTTAAACCTGCTGCCTTTTAATTTCATTGGGTGACCCCTAGTTCTTGTGTCATGAGGAGTAAATGACACTGATGCCATTCTTATTGATGTTAATACACAAGAAGGAAAGAACCAACCTTGAATTTAACATTCTGTTGAGTTTGCAAGGCTGGCAGTTAATATCTTTTTACTTATTAACTGAACACATCTGACATACAAATTAAGACCTAAAGACAGAGACCTAAAATACTTCCATACAGTCACTTTTCAAAGTAGACTCACGCTTTCAATAAAGCTTTATTTGACAGGAGAAATGTGAAAGAGCCCTAACCAAGTACTTCTTAATTACCTCTGTTGTCCAATATTCTGGATAAGTAAGGCAGTAAAATGTAGCTCAATTACGAGTATAGTAATGGAAATTAAGTAATCATAAAGCTCACTTGTGATGGGTTCCTAATATGATAAGGAGACATGAGAATTAATTTGCAATTTAAGAATGTATATAGTAAGTGGAGCTCTTAAGAGTAAGTAAAAGGTGATAAACATGGGGAGGTTGCTGGTTAATCTTACACAAGGAAGTATCTTTCTTTTTTTAATGTAAAACAACAGAATGCTAGAGCACATATACAGCCCATAGACCATGGAACATTACCAGGAAACCAACAGGATCACTGATAACAGTGTACTGAAAAATAGATTTAAAGCCCCAGGAAATTACTTTGAAATAAAAGATTGCTCTGATTAAACCCAACAGCAAGCAACAATCTGAGACAACATTTAGAAGGCATACCGAGAAAAAGATAAGGCTGAGCCCAGTTCTTGAAAAAATATGAATGCATATTTTAAAACATATACATATTTATTCAGTCAAAATATAATTACTTGAAAGTGTTATTAAAATATGTAAAACCTGTGTAACAGAATGCTGTAGATAAAAATAGTTTCTCCTTAGCATAACTGATTGATGTGGTGAGGGTAAAAGAATTTTTAAAAATTATGAAGTATTTTCTACCCTCAGTGATAAATGTATGGCATGATGTAGCATCCTTTTTAATACTGCCAAATAATGATTTAAAATGCAATTCTCGTTTGGTGGTTGTTCTGCACTTTATTGCAAACTATGGCAATGAAACAATAAAAATGTCTTGTATTTCTAACTAAAATTTTAGTCTATTACAGTACATGAAAATATTCTGACAAGACTGATATTTTAGGCTTGGCAATTCAGTAGGTAACTATGACAGGGTGGACAAGACCCAGAGACCCACTACTGGAGGCCTCAGGGTCCAGCCACACCCATCCCAGAAAAAGAGCAGTAGATAGCTCCTCCAAGCTGCCTAGAACCGGCTGCAGGGAGCAGCCAAACAGAGCCCAGCAGGCTCATATAACAGGAGCTGCAGGTCCAACGTGAGTTCAGTCTGCTTGCAGGGACCAGAGGAGCAAGAGGTGCTCCTGGCTGGCTACAAGAGCTAAGGCAGGTAGTTGCTGGCAGGGACCAGGGAAGTGAGGGAATAGCTTCTGGCTGGCTGCCAGGACTCAATTAAGACAGGCTACAGGGAAGTGGCCCAGGGAAATGCAGCTAGTTAAGGGACATGGCACGTGGCTGCTACTTAGAGGGTGTCCCTGGGTTAGGACCCAGAGTAGCGGTGGGCCCGGGTCCCCTCCCCAACAGCCATTGGGGAAGTGAGTGTGCCCTGAGAGAAGGGAGTGTAGACAGGCCATGGGGAGAGACTGTACACAGAACTGTTACCCCTGAGACTGACCCAGCTGGACAGCCAGGCTCAGAGGTCTAAAGGACAGGCGAAGAGCCTCCAGGGAGGAACCCCTGGGGATGCTGCTCCACACCACAGCAAGAACCTCTGCACGTAAGCTAGCCAACTAGGGTATTGAGATACACCCTGTTGGTCAGACTGAGGACTGGAGCCCAGGGAGGGCTAGAGAGATGTTGCCAGTGGAGGAATGCTGTGGTAGACACTGTTGGACTGAGAAGGGACTGAGCCCGGGGAGAGCTACAGGACATTACTGAGGGCTTTGAGATAGGCCTAGTTGAACAGCATACCTCAGAAGTGGTTTATTTTGTTTAGTTTCCACACATGGACAGAATGTGACTCAGCCGGAGAGATGAGTCACTAAAGACTTGCCAGACAAGTGCAGCAGCTGATGGGGGGCAACAGGAGCCAAGAAATCAAGGAAAAATTGCAGGCATGCACACACTTGACCCAAGGGGGTACTCACAAGAGGTAAGTGCCACCCCATTACAGTAACACGTTTCTTTAAGTTAACACAGAACCAGCATCCCAGTACGATGTCGAGGGCATTTTGTTGATGTTGAAGATATTACTTTTTGGATCACTTGTAAAACTGAGTCCTGCTTTTTGGATTCAATGTAAAACTGTGATCCCGTGTACTTTTGGGGTATTAAAGATACCACCATATTTTTTGAAACAATGGGGGGTGTAAACTTAGTGCTTTTGACAAATTTTAATGTGAATACATTTGGGGGCCTCTGGAAGCTACCATAATACAAACATTCAGTGACCACATGGCCAGTTTAGATTACAAAGAAGCCCAAAGACAATGTCCTCCTCTATCTGTTATCTTATTTATTATTAGGGGCAGCATTAGGGTACCTCCCAAGTCAGGATCAGGATCTTATTAGGCTAGGTGCTGTACAAACACAGTAAGAGACTGTCCCTTCCAGAAGACCTTAAAATACAAAAGGGCAAAAACCAGTGAAGAGTAGGGAAATGATATAAACACACAAGCATTGTGATTACAATGGAAATATGAACACATTTTGTTATTTCCATGTTTACTTCTCCCCCTCCCCTTTCCTTCCCTCCCTATCGTCCTTAAAGACAGGCAACACACAATAGGTGAGGGAGAAGGATATAGACAAATATCACAACAGTTGCTAAAATAACCTTTTGCTGTCTCCGCTGGGACAAAAAGATGATTTCATATCAGGCAAGAGCTCTATTTATGACAATTATTCTACTAACTGTGACAGTGGTACGCCAACTGACAGCTCTGGCCAAGGTCGAAGGCATTAGCTAGAACTGACAAACTCATAGCTGGAAACCAAGCCAGTTCACCAATATGTTAGATTTATTCAAAACAGGTATTAGTCTTATAAGAATGTGTTTAGTGTTTAGACTCTGTGAAATACTTGTTAAATTGCAGCATTCATTAATCTCACTTATAATGCCTGTATTCCGTGCTATAAGGAATATGTAAGTTTTGCTTTGTAACTTTAAAAATGTTTGCTCTGAACTTGTGAACAAGGCATGGGAATCACTGGCAGGAGAATCATCTTCCCACTCCCCCCCTCCCACCTCAACCTGACATTAAAGAGGTCTATCAAGATTAAACAGGCCATTGGGGAACTCACAATACAAAGGATTAGTGAATGGCCTTATCACATCTTGGAAATGCTATGTGTAAAGGAGCCCTTCTCAGACTGGAAAGCCAAATGTAGAAGATAAAACAGGTCACAAGAAAATTTTTCATCTCTTTGCTGTTTGAATTCTCACAGGGCCAGAGACACTAAACTAAGGCAGAGATCCTGAGGGGCTATCCCGGGATCCGCCCTGAAAGACATTTTAGATTGACAGATTACTACATCTCTGTCTTTAGGAATCGTCGGTGGTAACTCATTTGTGTGTATATGCTTGTTTGCTTGAACCGGTAAATAACTTGTATTTCTTTTTCCTAGGGCTGGTGCCTCTAGCCTCTCTTTGCCAGAAGCTGGGAATGGGACTTGTGTTGTCAGAGAACTACTTCCTCTATTTCTCTTTCTTCAAGTACATACTTAAACCCACTTTTCCAGATGTCCAAAAGATGGTCTTCTCTACAAATACATTTTGGGGTTTTTGGGGTACTAACTGATCCCTTTGGGAACTCCTTGCCCCATACATCTCCCCAAGGCAGGTTCTTGTCCCTCCCTTTTCTCAGCAACAAATAAAAAACAGAAAAATAACATATTTCTTGACTTGCTATAGTTTCTCCAAAGCAGTTTAACACAGGTTAGTAATTTCGCATAATTAACATTTTAAAACTTTGATGTGTGTGTATCCACAGGTGGTTAAACTATAGAAGTCATGTCTGAGATGTTGCTAAGCAACAGTGACCTGCACTCAGGATCACTGGCCAGATAATGACATTTTGTTATGTGGATAAAATGCTGGTAATATTGTGTCTTTGTTAGAGTTGTGGAGATGGATTTCTGAAGTCATCTCTCCTAGACTATTTCTTTGCATATCACCTACATTAATCTCCCTGAACAGTCATTTGTAACTTTTCTAATTCACCTCCAGACGTTTCTCATTACTGCAAACACAAACACTTATTTTTAACTTGACAACAAATAGTATGTAAACACAGAGAGATCTTATGCTTAAATAGAAGCTTCTGTCAGGAAATCTTTCAACCTTTATACCTCCTGGTTGCGTGAGCCATCTGGCTGCTCACCATGCTGGTTTCTCTTCTCCTAGGTGACAGATGAATGCAGTAACTTCTCCCAGCTTCCTGAAAGTGGGATCTGATCTGATGTACCCTGAAATACCTTCCGTGTGGCTAATCACAACAATACATATTTCATATTTATTTATTTCAGATGCTTCGTCTTCACATTTTCTTTTCTTTCCACTTGAAGCTGGACCAAATGATCCATGTTAGTGCAATTCCCAGACCTCTTTCAACTTCCAATCTCTCCTGCCACTGAACTGTCTCCAGACTCTTTGCCTTTGGAACTGTGCATTTGTACAACTATTTTTCTTTTTAGCTCTTTCCTGGCAGTAGTCTCAGAGTCAGGAGGGTCCATCATTCTCTGGCTATTCTTCAAATGGATGTATAAGGACATATGACAGCCAATTTCCAAAGTAGGCTTCTGGCAGGTAAATTACATTGACGCTATTGCTCCAGCTGAAATGCTCGACACCCCTGCTCTATCTGGACCAGACTTGTATGTAAGAACCTGCAGGGCTAGAACTGGGACCATCGGAGTTCTTGGCCACCGACGCCTCCATATTATCATAGGAAGCTTAGGCTGGGCTCCCGCGGGGGGACCCTGTGAGGCTGGGACCAGCAGGAAGTACTGCCCAGCAGGAGCAGCTCCTCACAGCCCACTGATTGACTAGCACTGGTATGTAACCAGGAAGCCGTGACAGGAAGTGGGCTGAGCAACAATACAGACTGCTTGCCTGTCTTGCTTCAGATGCTGTGTGCATGAGAGATCCCAGACTCTGGCTTCTGACCCTGTTTGTCTCCTGACACCTGGCCCCTGGTTTGCCCTCTGGCCTGTCTCGGACTCTGACTCTCTGGTACCTGACGAGGCCTGACACCTGACTCCCACTCTGACTACTAGGTTTGACTGCCCACGACCTAGTAATGACATTGTATCTATTTGGCAAAATAGTTTCAACGGTGGAATTCATATTTTCTAAGCTCTCTACCTTCTTCACACACATTGTGAATTTACCTGAAATCCTCTCCATACATAGGAAGACTGCTGCAAGCAGAAGGCCAGATGGAAGCTTTGGGTCACTGTCATGATTTTTTTTTTTTTGGTCCAAAGTTTCAGCTACCACCTCAAGTGTCTGCTTCACAAAGGCCTCTCCTCCAGACCCTCCCTCACTCTCAGCCTAACTAATCTGGGTGGGTGGACAACACAATGGCTAATGAAATTATATGTTGATAATTGCCAAGTAGTGCACATTGGAAGGCATTATTTGAACTATCCATAAACCTTACTGGGTTTTAAATTAACTGCATCAATTTAGGAAAAATAAAACAACAAAAACAATAGGCGCAGCCCAGTGTAGATCTCGGTTCAATGTGAGGTAGCGATCAAAACAAATAACTAAATATTAAAATGCATATGGAATGGGATGGAAAATGTAGAAAATATTATAATGCTATTATGTGACTCTAGGGTACAGCTTCATATGGACTACTGTGTGCAGTTCTGGTCACCCTGTCTCAAAATTAGTATTACAGAACTAGAAGGTTGTCAGAGGCAGTGATGAGAATGATTAGCGGGATGGAAAACTTCTCAAAGTGAGATTGAAAGGATTGGGATTATTTACCCTAGAGAGGACATTAATAAATGGAGATATGACATAAGTATGGAAAATAACGAATGGCAGAGACAAGGCCCATTGGTAAATTCTATTCACCCTGTCTTGATACAAGTGCATGGGAACATTCAATGAAATTGAAAGGTGGCAAGCTCAAAACTGACTAAAAGGAATACTTGTTCCTTTGTTATGACACCAGTGTCATTCCTCTGCCACACGGTAGCAGATGTCTGGCTGCTTGCAGGTGGGTTTCCAATGGATATACTCTAAGTCAAGGGTGGGCAAACTACGGCCCGCGAGCTCCTGCTGGGGAGTGGGGTCTGGGGCTTGCCCCGCTCTGGCGTTCCAGCCAGGGCACTGCATTGGGGGCCGAACCACACGGCTCCTGGAAGCTGTGGCATGGCCCCACTCTGGCTCCTACGCACTCCACTGGCCCCCTCCGGTGCTCCAATGGGAGCTGCAGGGGCAGTGCCTGTGGATAGGGCAGCGTGCAGAGCTGCCTGACCACGCCTCCGCGTAGGAGCCAGAGAAGAGACATGCCACTGCTTCTGGGAGCCGCTTGAGGTAAGCGCCGCTCGGAGTCTGCACCCCTGAGCCTCTCTCCACGCCCCAGCCCTGATCCCCATCCCGCTCTCCAAACCCCTTGATCCCAGCCTGAAGCACCCTCCTGCACCCCAAACCTCCCAGCTCCACCCCAGAGCCCGCACCCCCATCCTGAATCTGTACCCCTTCCCGCACCCCAATCCTCTGCCCCAGCCATGATCCCCCTTCTACCCTCCAAATCCCTCAGTCCCAGCGCAGAGCACCCTCCTACACCCCAAACTCCTCATCCCCAGCCCCACCCCAAGCCCGCACTCCCAACCAGAGCCCTCACCCCCTCCCGCACCCCAATCCCAATTTTGTGAGCATTCATGGCCCGCCATACAATTTCTATTCCAAGATGTGGCCCTCAGGCCAAAAAGTTTGCCCACCCCTGCTCTAAGTGTAACTTACTTTTATTTAATTGTACATGCATACACCACTTCTGAATCATGACAGTCAAATAGCACATGCAGGACAACCCCTTCTTCCAGCAGTCTCAGCCCAAAACCAATGCTCAGATCCCAGGAAGCAACTGCCTCTTGACTACTTCTCTCTAATCAGAGACCAAAAGCAGAAAGCAAATTCTCCTCTGCTTGCATAGCTCCCTCTCCTGTGAACCTTCCATATCAAAAACTACCTACAAAGAATGTCTTCCCAAAACCAAGCATCATGAACTTGGGGAATTATATGTTACAGTGCCACCTGGTGACGTGCCATAATATACTTTTCACACAATGCACAATTAGACTGTGTAACTCATAGCCACAAGACATAATTGAGATGAAGAGTTTAGCAGGATTGAAAAAATGAATGAGCATTTATACAGATAAGAATGTCCAAATTTATAATAGTAAACATTAAAAAATAATCATTTTTGAAGGATTATTAATTATCAGGGCACGAATCAATGTCTAATGACTGGAAGTTAAGAGGAACCTTTCTCTGGGCGCAGTTTATCCCACAAAGATCTATTTAAGGCTGGTTCTGGCCTCTCAGAGATAGGATGCTGCACTAGATGAACCACTGGCCTGATCAAATACTGGAAATTATTATGTTCTCCACTAAGATAAGCACACTGGCCCTTCAGCACGTAGGAGGCATGAACCCAAATCCTGCACTTCCTCCACAATGCAGCAGAAACACACTGATTCCGCTGCATCTGGGTCCTGCTATGAACGGCACAGGAGGAAGCCAGGTTTACCTCCTGCTGATAACTTGAACACCACTAATGAAAGCCTGTACATAAAAAAAATTGCCATGTGTTTCAATTGCTTTGTACAGTTCATTAGTCTTTCTCCTTTAAAAAAAAACCCTACATTTCATGGTCAGTAGCTAATGCTGTAGTGGGCAGGACTCCAGACCAAGAAGCAGAAAACATAGAAGCCTTAGCGTTGTACTTTGCAGCCTTGACTCACCATCTCCATCCCCACCTTTCTGACATCCTGCCCCCTACTTCATGCAAAGGTCACATACTTCCAAACAGGGAGACATTCTTCACTCTCAGTAGGAGAAATTAATTGCTGCTATAGCACTGAACTGCTATCTCTCCTGGGCTCCCAGGTTACTTCCTAAGTGATAGGGCAGCATGGTTCTGAACAGGTTTTCTGGAAAAACATACTGCTTTGTGCTTTAAAAATTGAGACAGTATTTTGTGTTTCTTTTGCTTTTTGAATGTGACAATGGATTCCTTCACACAAGGAGCTGAGTGTATTGGATTGGCTTCTCACAAAAATATAATGGGCAGTGGCCATGTTGCTGGAATGTGACACTCTCTGGACTCAGTCTGGATTTACATCACTGTGGACTGAGAGCTGAATCTGGCCCACTGTATCCACTATTTTTAAGTATTTCTAAGGCTATATCTACACTACAAGCCAGGGGTGTGATTCCCGTGCTGAAGTACACATACTCACAATAGCTCAATGAGAGCTCCCAAAAGTATACATAATAGGATAGCAATGGTAGCATGGGGAGCAGCGAGTACATACTCACTGGTTTCAGGTAGATTTGTATGCGGCACGGCTAAGCCATGCTGCTGCTGCCCGCATTATTGCGGCTATATACACTCATGCTTGCTCTCATCAGACTGCTGCAAGTATGTGAACACAAGCTGGGGAATCACCCTTAGCTTGGAGTGTAGATGTAGCCTGACACTTATCACAGTATGTACCTCTCAGTGGGTTTATGCCGTCTAATTAATTCAGACTACAGCTGAGTGTATTTCCCAGAAATTGAGTCCTGGACAAGAACAAGTTGCCTACATTTTACTATTAGGAAGACTGACTGGGGAAAAAGCTGAGGTTGTCTGACGCCCTCTGACTGAGGGTGTATATCTGACATTTGTGACTGAGATCTGCAACTCAAGGGTCCCTGGAGACTCCAAGCTACTTTCGGATCATCAAATAGTGGCAGTGTCGGAGGGAGGGACCAAGACATAGCATGCAAGATCTGCAACTGTGGCCAGCCCCAGAACAATGGAGGAGGCTTCCTGCGACTTTATGAACATTTACAGGATACGGCCACAACTGGCCATTAAGATGAAAAAATGAACATTTCAACTCAAGCTCTGGCTCCTGTTGACACATGCAGTACGTACAACAAAGAGTAACAGTGGCCAGCATGGGAATTCCAGAGCACAACTGTTGCAAACTGACTTTAGCTTCCATAAAACCCACACCATTCTTACTCTGCAGGATCTCTGAACTGCTGGCTGTGTAAGGAGCATTCCCAGATGGAGCTCAGGTGTCACGGTAAGGGTTTTTTAGTGGATACTTCCCTGATTTGCACATAGCCCTTACACATCTTCCTCTGCTCAGATTACTCCTGCTCTTTGAACAGGTCAGTTGTGGCCTCTAGGAGCTACTGTAATACAAATAATTAATAATAAATCAGAATATGGGTGCAAAATAATGCTGATTTTGTAGCATTATATTTTGCATATTTACAAGGCAAAAGCAAAGAGGGCAATAATTTGGCACCTAGATATTATGGAAATTGGTGCCTTACAAATATGTATTATCATAACATTATTTTGTATAATATAGAGCTTTTCTTTTAATTGCTCCATAGCATGCTGTACTTTCCTGGAAATATTCTGTAATTAGGAATATAAGGTGTGTGTGTGTGTGTATATATATATATGGTCTCTCAAGGGCTTCATTATAATAACTATATATAAATACACATACACACAGATACCTACACCTTATATCCTAATTACAGAATATTTCCGAGAAATATATATCCCTGACTTATTCCAGAGTAGGCCTTTAAGTCCCAGGAAGGCCACAGTTCTCCCTAGTTTGTGGAGGCTTTGAAATGTAAAGGAGATTTTCCAGCTTTCATTTGAATAAAGAAAGTATGTGTCTAGCCATTTTTTTTGTGAAGACAGTCTAGAAAACAGGAACACATGTGAACTGATTGCTAGCATTAAAAGGAACAAACAGATCTTCTGAACTGCTCCATAAGGAGTTTGCAGCAAAGAGGGGATGGGCTAAAGATTTCTCCCCTCTCCCTCCTGTTACATTTGGGATGTGTACTAATCTTGTCCTAAGTCCTCAGGCTAGCTCTGGGCATAGTGGTTGGAAAGACTGTATCAATTCAGTTTGCAGTAGGGATGACAAAAATAAATGTTTTGTAGGCCCACTCAAGACCAATGAGCCCATTTGTGGGCTTTAGCCATTTATAAAACTGACTGACTACTTCATACTGATAACAGCTCATGAATGCCCAATCCTGCTATGTTTCAGAGTGGTAGCCATGTCAGTCTGTATCAGCAAAAAAAAACAAAAAAACGAGGAGTACTTGTGGCACCTTAGAGACTAACAAATTTACTTGGGCATAAGCTTTCATGGGCTAAAACCCACTTCATCGGATGCATACAGTGGAAAATACAGTAGGAAGATATATATTGTGGTAAACCCAGGACAAACAGCTACAAAAGGGGGGTAGTAATTAGTCCCAGGGGATTAAAAGGCCCCTCCCTATCCACTGAGGAGAGAGAACCACCAGGCAATGAGGTTCAGCTGGAAAACGGGTTGCTAGGGAACCAATTCGGTTCAGCTGACTCCAACTACTTGGGACCTTTTTAAACCCTCCCAATGTGTGGTAGGAGGGGAAGAGTGAGGGAGTGAGAGGAGCAGGGAAGTTGCCAGTAGGCTGTTTGCAGCAAGACACCAGACCTTCCCAGTAGGGAGGCTGCATTCGCTCCCCAGAAGGGAAGGAAAACAAGCACAAGGGACTGACTGAGGAGAGGAGTAACAGGACCCTGTGCCACCTATAAGGATTCGCCTTGCCCCAAACCTGAGTCTCCAAGGCTAAAAATGACTGAGCCTACTGTGGCGAACAAGGTATTTTGCCACACGTGGTGTGAGAAGTGGGATGTGGTGAGTGAGTAAGGCTCTGTGGCAAGCCATCTCAGGGCAGGGTAAATCACCAAAAAAAAAAAAAAAGAAAAAGAAAAAAAAAGAGGATGTAGTGAAGGCATTGGTACAGGCCACTGCAGCCCAACAAGAGGCTACCAGGGTGCAGATGGCTGCCCAGCAAGAGTCAGTACGCATCCAACAGGAGACGAACCAATTACTGATGAACCAGGCGGCCCAAGATCGAGCCACCCTGAATGAAGTAGTGAACCAGTTAAAAGCCCTGACCACGCTGATGCACGGGCCCCAGGGGATCCAGCCGCTGTGGGCAAGCAACTATTTACAGAAGATGACTATGGATGACGATATAGAGGCATATTTCCTCGCCTTCGAGAGGACGGCACTGCGGGAGGCCTGGCCCCAAGACCAGTGGGCAGGTATCCTGGCTCCATTTCTGTGTGGGGAGCCCCAGACGGCCTATTTCAATATGACCACAGAGACAGCTATGTCTCCAAAGATCTGTGAGAATGAGGAATCATCTTTCAGAATAGGTTGTAGATCCTTGATGATGCGTTAGAGAGCTTTTAGTTGGGGGCTGAAGGTGCCGGCTAGTGGCGTTTTGTTACTTTCTTTGTTGGGTCTGTCCTGGAGTAGGTGACTTCTGGGTATTCTTCTGCTATCTATCTGTACTCAGAACTTCTGTTGACTTGGAGTTCTTTGTGCAAAACAGCAGGATCAAGCCCTAGCTAGTTTATTATGTATTTATGTATTTATGATAGATTCAAAGTGTGTCTAGGAAGACAGATTTTTAAAAAGCAAACTACTGTCTTCACATTTTTTCTAAAATCCAGAACTATTGAAACAATCTTCCAACTAAAAAACTGACACTACAAATTAACAAAAATAGCAAAAACCTAAAAAGAAATAAAGAACACAATTTAACCTGCAGTTAAAACCTGACCTTGTTCTCATTCCACAGTACTGAACTACTATTGATTTTAATATCAAACACAAAGAAAAAATAATTATAAGAAAGATTCATGAAGTTATTCATGAACAAGCTTTGAAAAATGGAGCATATTAAAAAATAAAATCTTTAACACCACAAAAGAGCAAAAGCATTCATAAGCACTAACTAAAAATAAACTAACAGGTTTCAGAGTAGCAGCCGTGTTAGTCTGTATCCGCAAAAAGAAAAGGAGTACTTGTGGCACCTTAGAGACTAACAAATTTATTTGAGGATAAGCTTTTGTGAGCTACAGCTCACTTCATCGGATGCATTCAGTGGAACTCTGAAGTACAGATGTGGGGACCGGTATGAAAAACCCCCAAGCTTATTTTTACCAGCTTAGGTTAAAACTCCCCCAAGGTACAAACTATTTTACCTTTTGTCCCTGGACTTTATTGCTGCCACCACCAAGTGTCTAACAAAATATAACCGGGAAAAAGCCCGCTTGGAAACGTCTTTCCCCCCAAAATCCCCCCAAGCCCTACACCCCCTTTCCTGGGGAAGGCTTGATAAAAATCCTCACCAATTTGCATAGGTGAACACAGACCCAAACCCTTGAATCTTAAGAACAAGGAAAAAGCAATCAGGTTCTTAAAAGAAGAATTTTAATTGAAGAAAAAGTAAAAGAATTACCTCTGCAAAATCAGGATGGTAAATACCTTACAGGATAATCAGATTCAAAACATAGAGAATCCCTCTAGGCAAAACCTTAAGTTACAAAAAGACACAAAAAACAGAATATACATTCCATTCCGCACAACTTATTTTATCAGCCATTTAAACAAAACAGAATCTAACGCATATCTAACTAGATTGCTTATTAACCCTTTACAGGAGTTCTGACCTGCATTCCTGCTCTGGTCCTGGCAAAAGCAACACAAAGACAGAGAGAACCCTTTGTTTCCCCCCCACCTGCAGCTTTAAAAGTATCTTGTCTCCTCCTTGGCCATTTTGGTCAGGTGCCTGCGAGGTTATCTTTAGCTTCTTAACCCTTTACAGGTGAAAGGGTTTTTTCGTCTGGACAGGAGGGATTTAAAGGTGGTTAGCCTTCCCTTTATATTTATGACACGCCCCCCAAATCACAGATAGGGTGAAACGCTGGCTGTGATTTCTTCCTGGAGCTCTAGGAGAAAACAGAGTTAATAAGACACATGCACCTCTAAATATACTACCAAGTATATAAAGACTAACAATATTTTCCACATCTCAAGGACGATTTTAACCAGTTGATTCTGGGAAACTTTCACGGGAGAGTGCATCAGCCACTTTTCCACTGAATGCATCCGATGAAGTGAGCTGTAGCTCACGAAAGCTTATGCTCAAATAAATTTGTTAGTCTCTAAGGTGCCACAAGTCCTTCTTTTTTTAAAAAATCTGTTTGTCTGTTATTGGAATATTTTTAAGGCGTACACCATACATACATAATTGTAGCTTTTCGGTCCACAAGCACACAGCTTTAGAAATGAGTTAGCTAGGTCTAGAAGTTTTACACACTCACTTCATGAACAGAATATGTCCATACCCAGCTAAGGTTGAAGGTGGTTTATAAACTTGATTTCTGCCCTGCTTCTCTTCCTCAGAAAAAGTAACAAATCCACCTGAAGTTTCACACATTATATCTCATCCCAGGATAGAATTTCCTTGAAAATCTACAGAAATTCACATTTTTGGAGAAAAGGGGTCTTAAATAGTCATTTTTCAGAAATCTGCCTAATGCTTTTGGAGGTCACCATACCCCTGAAACAGATTCATATAAAAACTTCAAACTTTTCCAAAAGTACTCATCAAAAGTGACTTTCATAGATTTGGGGGGGGGAGGGGCATGCAGAAATTATGAAGATATCGTAAGGTGTTTGAAGAATATTTAACAGATACTTAAAACTGTTATTGAGAGAATACATAAATATTGGTATAAATTCACTTAACACTTGTAATATATAAAGTATATCATATATAAAGTATCTTTTTAGGTGTGTACAAATATATTTAAGTATATACACATTTTACATGCATTTAACATTAAATATTTATATTTCTAAAACACCCAGATGCCCCAATCAGAATTTTGGTCCTATTGTGGTAGGTACTATAAAGTCACACAAAGATATGGTACATCCCCAATGAGCATACAAATTTAAGGTCATTATCCTACAATCATTTATGCATAGGAGTTGTTCCACTGAATTAAATTAAAGTTACTCATGAGCATAAGGGTCTACAAGATTCGGCCTAATATACATGTACAAGACTGATCATACATGCATCAGCTGGATGACTGCGTTATCAAAACTTGTTGACGTGAGCATTGCCTCATGGGCAGTAATGTGCATGGTTGTCAGATGCAGACAATCACAATGGGAGGGACTGTGTGAGAAGAAATACTTGGGATGTATGTGCAGTAGTCTGGAAAACAGAATACTGGACTAGATGGCAGGGGAAAGGAAGAAGCCATATTTGGAAGCCAGGAGGATGGCTGAAAAATAAGTCTAGGAGTCTGTTCCTGTTCTCTTGGAGACCATGAATGTCCTGAATTTTTGTGGTCATTAATAAGAACATCATGTGTAATGGAGAGACACTGTTTTCTCAATTTCTGGTTTCTCTCAAGATCCCATAAATGGGGTAGAGTTAAGGTTGTTTGGGTGACTTTTTATACATTGGAGTTGTCAAGGTTCCTTCCCCACTCTGAACTCTAGGGTACAGATGTGGGGACCTGCATGAAACACCACCTAAGCTTATTCTTACCAGCTTAGGTTAAAAACTTACCCAAGGTACAAAATTCTTTCTTCCCTTGGGTTAAAAACCTGATACGCTGCCACCACCAAGCTTGTTAAACAAAGAACAGGGAAAGAAACCATTTGGAGATGTCTTCCCTCCAAATCCCCCCAAGCCCTACACCCCCTTTCCTGGGGAAGGCTTGATAATAATATCCTCACCAATTGGTACAGGTGATCACAGACCCAAACCCTTGGATCTTAAGAACAATGAAAAATCAATCAGGTTCTTAAAAGAAGAATTTTATTTAAAGAAAAGTAAAAATCATCTCTGTAAAATCAGGATGGTAAATACTTTACAGGGTAATCAGATTCAAAACACAGAGAATCCCTCTAGGCAAAACCTTAAGTTACGAAAAGACACAAAAACAGGAATACACATTCGCTCCGGCACAGCAAATTTACATACCAAAAGAAAGAAAACCTAATGCATTTTCTAGCTAGATTACTTACTAACTTTACAGGAGTTGGAGGGCTTGCATCCTTGATCGTTCCCGGCAAAGGTATCAGACAGACAGACAAACAAAAGCCCTTTTTTCCCCCCGGCCAGATTTGAAAGTATCTTGTCCCCTCATTGGTCATTTTGGGTCAGGTGCCAGCGACGTTACATTAGCTTCTTAATCCTTTACAGGTAAAAGGATTTTGCCTCTGTCCAGGAGGGATTTTATAGCACTGTATACAGAAAGGTGGCTACCCTTCCCTTTATATTTATGACAGGAGTATTTTTGGTATTTTTGCAAATACCAAACTTAACTTAGAATTTTCAGATTAACATTTGTGTTTTCTAAGAAAAGTATAACCTCCTCTTCAGTGTTTTTCTCAGTGAAGTAAATCTAGATTATTTCAGTGTTACTCAATATTAACTATTTTTTCATGGAAATTTTTTGATATTTTTATTGCATGATAGTCCCTAACTTTAGTGTATTTTAACTAAAAAATTAGAAAATGACTCCAGAAGAGTTGTAATATGTGTTTATAGTCACTACTTATTCAAACTATTTTTACTATTCTGTAAGTAATTGCATTTGTCATTCAGCAAAGTTGACCATTTTCTATAGACACTTCTATACAGACAGATACTTCTACCAGACAAAACAACCAGGTAATTTAGGATACCTCAAAATATGTCATCAAATAAATTATCAATTGTCACATAATCAGGTAGCAGCTTAATTACAAAAAATCAAATAAATAAACAACTTTTCTTTTTTAAGAATAAATACCAGTAGCACAGATACAAAAATGTAAGCAGTTAATACTACTTATTAAATTAAGTAATATATACTTACACATAAAAACACATTTAACACAAAGGAGATAGAAAATTCTCAGAAAAGATAAAAGAAAGAAAGGTTTTCATGCAATATAGTAAAGCCAGTTTTGTATTCCCTACATGCCACAGTGCTGGAACAGCAATATTCTATAATACAATGCAATGAATTCCAAGTGGGTGCTTTGAAAATTCAAGAGGCTGAATGGACTTGGAGTTTACTCTTGTCATTGCCACAGCTCTGGTTCAATGATTTTTCATTTCAACCTCAAGTCACAATGATACCAATGAATGAATAACAATGTGAAATACATGAAGACAAGTATGTAAAAATATTTACACATAAAAGTATGTAAAAAACATGGAGAGTCAAACTGATGTCAAGATGAATTGGTTTATATAAAAGGTGTTGTCTGCTTCACATAAAAGCTACGGGCTCTTTTCAGATGCAGTGAATATTATATATATATTATTTTGTCAAGAGGCTTGCAAGGGATTCCCTGAGACATTTGATTTCCATTTTGTTATCTTTCAAGATTTTCTGCACCCATCACAAAGATTTTCAGTAATCATATTGACAATTCATAACTTTTTGGGTAAAGAAATTGGCCATGTGTCCCATGTAAGACATTCCGCCATATATACCGTATCCATAAGTTTAAACAAAATAAGACTAAACCCAGTACATTTTCATTAATCTCTAATTCAAGGTAAAATTCTAAGAAATAACTTCGAGTATTCAACACTATCTTAACTTTATGCAGTCAGTTGTCCCTCCACCCCGGCTTAGCTTAGTGCCAGTACTGGAAACCAACATTTTAAATATCTGAATAGATTCCAACCTCTTAATAATGACTGTCAAAAGCATAATATGTACAGTACCAAGTTTCTAGCCTACAATGCAAGTGACTTTTAATTTATGGTTATTTTTGAACTGCCAAAGATCAATCAGAATCTGTTTTCATTTTTGCTAATTCAGGAAAAAATAACCTTCACCAAGTACTGAAAAAAATGGAAGTCAACCAAGTAAATGCAGAGGTATTTAAATAGCAGTTGTATGAGAAATAAACATAGACTACCTATTTACTTTCACTTTAGTCAGGTATTTGTTGTGACATTTAGGCCATTTTCCTTGTCTGATAGCTTGATGGTGTACTCTTGCAGGTATTATGGATCATGTTGCTACCTCATTTCTTAGGGCTTGTCTATATGAGGAAATTGACTGGAACAGCTATTTTGGAATGGCTACCCACGTAGACACTCTATTCCAGAATAAAATCACATTTATTTTGGAATAATTAGTGAACTTCCAAAGCACAATAATTATTCTGGAATGAAGTGACTTTTATTTTGGCATAGAATGTCCACATAGGCAAATATGCTGGAATAGCTGTTGTGTAATAACTTATTCCTCAGTAGCTATTCCATTCAGTTTCCTCATATAGACAAACAATTGTTGATTACTTCTCATTTAAAACATAACACGAGCAGCTGACAAGAGAGACAGGACACATACAGATCATACCAATTATATGACAATTGTTCACCCTTTGCACTTATCTTCATAAATTACAAAGTTATGTGAACTTCCACAAGAATTATTATGCCTGGATAATTATTTCACATCACATTTATACAGGGTGAATTTAGGCCCTGGTCTACACTGGGGGGGATCAATCTAAGTTACGCAACTTCAGCTACGTGAATAACATAGCTGAAGTTGACATACTTAGATCGACTTACCGTGGTGTCTTCACCACGGTGAGCTGACTGCTGCCGCTCCCTCGTCGACTCTGCCCACGCCTCTCGCGGTGCTGGAGTACAGGAGTGAACGGGAGAATGCTCGGGGGTCGATTTATCGCATCTAGACTAGACACGATAAATCGATCCCCGCTGGATCTATCGCTGCCCGCCAATCCGGTGGGTAGTGAAGACATACCCTAGGTTTCAGATTAATGCTTATGAAAGGAAAAACAATAACAATGAGATTGACCAGTTCAAAAACAGCTGTAAAATCACTATAGGTAAATACATATGACCTGGACAAAAGGCTACTTTGTTTTTATAAAAGTTCAAGAAGAGAAGATAGGACATACTCTTGCTCACTGTTCCAGAAACCAAAAGAAATAACAAAAAGGCCACCTTGGCACAGGAAATATAAAGTTCCCCATTCCAAAGGATACAAGAGAAGTATAAACCAGTCTATTCAGTACAAGATTATAACTGCAGTGGCAGAATGGAAGTTGTATTATTATTATTATTATTGTTATTGTTATTATTATTATTTGTATTATTGTAGCTTGAGATACAGATGAAGATTGTTGATAGTATTTGTGTTTTAGCACTACCCTCAAGGAACTCTAAAAAGAATGAAATTTTAAAGGCCAAGTTCAACATTTCAAAGCTACTGAAGAATGAAAGGTTTGGCAAGGGGGAACGACTATGCATATACTTTGGATGAGATATGAACTCCCCTGCTTCAGGACATAAGCCAACTTCTAAGCAAAGGGTTAGGAAGAAACTTTCCCTATAGGAAGGTTGCTCTTAAATTAATCACCCTGAGTTTCTTGCACCTTCTTGTGAATCATCTGGTAATGGACACTCTCAGAGACACGACCCTGGACTTGGTGGACCACTGGGCTGATCCAGAACGGCAATTACTATGTTCCTAATATAACATCTGAAGACTTTCTTTGCTGATCAATAATTTGAAAATGGCTGAGCAAATAAGTCTTCAAACTTTGCATGTAAACAGTCTTTATTGAGTGCTAAGGCCCTTCACTAGGTTTGGTGTAAAAATTAAAAATAGAAGAAATAAGCTATCAGAAATAATTTATCAGCATATTTATCAGGTGACTAGGTGTTCATCATGCCTAAGGGTTTTTTCTGTAAACAGACCAACATTCACCACTCATTACTCATGCGTAGAGTCTCAATGATTTCAAGGATCTGTTCACCAGATCAGGCCCTTAGATTTTAGCAGAGCCTTGCAAGGACCCTCCTCTTTTGTAACCTCACAATACACAGCCTGGCCTGTCTCTGGCTGGCCTGTCTGGTCCAGGAATTACTGCTGGGATAAATCTGGGTAGGAGAGGGTATAAATCTCTCATTGAAACACACAGAACACAGTCATACAGGAGATTAAAAATTAACTTTCCATGGGTTTTTTTCCCCTGTTCCTGCTATCCTCAGCTGTTGTTTTTTGTATGCGTCGCAATCCAGATAACACAGCCTTGGAGAAAAATGACAGCAGCAATAATGCCACTCGCTCCTTTCCCATCCTTTTCACTTCATCAGTGAGTGAACTATACTTGCAAAACTCGCTACATCTCAATGAAGCATGAAATTCAAACCCTAATTGGGACCATATTGTAAATATTAATGTGAATGGATAGTTGTTGTTTTATGCTTTTTGTTTTCTTAAGAAAAGAAAGACAAAAGGGAAATTTAATTGTCAGGGCTATGCTGCACATATGTAATATCTTAATGACTAGTCAGGCCAGCAGTTCTCAATCAATGGTCTGTGGACAATATTCACTTCTCACAGGACAGAGAGAGTTTTAAGGTTCCAGGACAATGCAAACGTAACCCTTCGAAGGCTCCCAACTGCCTTTCACTAGCACGAGCTGATGACAAGAAGTATACTGAAACTTGAATCAAAAAGCTACATCAGCACTGGTTTCCTGTTACTATTACACATGACTATACCTGTGCCTAGATATCATGACACATAAATTACAGCAAACTGAAAAATAAGATTTCTATACCAACTGCTCAAAATGTTTTATAAAAGTAATTAACACGTTTTCAAAGTTGTAAAAAATTAATAGCAGAGGGAGACTGAAATTCAAAAGGTTCTGCGCAATAGAGAAAATATTTAAAATCTCAGTGGAAAAGGTAAGAGTTAGAAAGCAATAAGGTAGAGAGTGTGAGGCTGGCAGGCCAGATGCTAGTTCTTGCCCAGGCTGCAGGCATTAGCTAAGAACTAACAAACTCAAAGCTGGAGACCAAACCTGTTCACCTGTATGTTAGTTTTGCTCAAAATAGGTATTAGTCTTCTGAGAAAGTATTTAGTGTTTAGACTTTCTGAAATACTTGTAAGCTGCTGAATATGGCTAATCTCACTTGAAAATGTCCATATTCCACGCTATAAGAAAATAAGTAAGCTTTGCTTTATGACTTTGAAATGTTTGTTCTGAACTTATGAACCCCCACCAATCCAAAAAAACTATTAAAATCAGATGGGCCATTGTGGAACACCTGGGTTGAGAGGCTTGCTGCTTTCTCCAAAATGCTGTGTAGATATACCTTTTGTGGATATAGTGGGAAAGAATTGGGAGAGGGAGACAATTTAAGGATGCAAAGTTATCAGTTGCAGTTCAAATAATAAATTGCTTATTACCTGTTGCTTTCACAGCCTGATGGTCTTCCTCTGAAAAGGCTTTAAAATTAACTCTGCTTGTTGCTGACATGGGAATAGAGAGTTTTTCAGGGATTTCAAAATATTCTGGCATGCTCACTTCAATACTGTAGTCCACAGATTTTAACTTTGGGGGGTATTTAGTAGGCCTATACAGTGCATCTCTCTGCAAATAAAGGAACAATATGTAAGTTTGAATAAGTGCAACCATAATAAAGACTTTAAAAGTAAATAAATTCTGTTTTAGAGACTCAGACTGAAACAAAATAAGGGTGTATAATTAAACAGGTAGAATAGCTGATTATTAACTTTTGCAAATATTACTACAGATGGGTTCCCCATACAATTAATTCTAAGTTGCAAAATAGTGACTCAAATGGATAAAATGAATCTGGAAACTCTTTCTCTTACAGATGTGAACAAATTTTGTGATCTACAAGCCTCCTTACATGTGCCTGAAAGTGTTCTCACGCTGCTCAGAAACAAATTGTAACTCTTTAAAGCTTTTCAAGGAAGGTAAGAAAGGAAAAAGAAAATATACTAAAACAATAATGAATTTTTTTAACTTGCTACTCCGAACTGGAAACTTATGGAATTTTTTCACCAAGTCTTCAGAATTGCTGAACAACGATAAGAACAAGGGAAGTCCAATAAAATGACAAACATTTCTTGTGGGGAGTGGAGGAGTTTGCATTCTGCTCTATAAGTAATCAATTAAAACTGAGATAAAGTGATATTTCCAAGATACTTTACTGAGGTTTATGAATCAGAGGGAGTATAAGGAATTTTCAGGACAAAAACATTCTTACTTTTGGTAAAAAGCATTTTTGGATTTCTGATCAACACAATATTAATGGGTGACTAGCTTGAATTCAGTGTATGCATTCAACCATCATACCAAAAAACTAAACTCGACTTAAACTATGGCGGCATCACAGTATTACTTTAATGGTTTAATACATTAAATTACTCAAAAGTAGCATGGCCTATCAAATAGTACGGTATCTCTACCATACTGCCATGGTCAGCAGTTACCAGCTAGTTCAGCAAATAATGTCAGAAAGTAACCATACTTCAAAACTAGTCCTTGTTATGTACCTAAGCTTAAAAATTTGTTCATCATCATTGGTCATTTTTGCCAGTTTTCTCAATACAGTTTTTACAGCTCCCTCTCTCTCCATTCTCTAAATTACACAAGTTTACGGTATAGGGAAACCGTTGTTAAGCTATATGTGGTGAGAGGCATCCAGCCTGTTTTTTCTACTGCTTCAAATACTCAGCTGGGTGGGAAGGAGATGTGTCTATCCGCAGTTGCTACTGCTTTTAAATAATGCTATGTCCCATTGTGCCAAGGCACATGCTTCCCAACAGTGGGACACTGTAGAGAGAATTCATAAAAGTGAATCTGAATTTAAAATTGATCCTTTTATTAGTGAAGTCAGACACAATAGTATTCATACTTTAAGATCTATCCTCTCCCTGTGCTAATGTTACAACTCTTACTAAAGATAGTAGAAAATGTGCACAATTGCTGATGGAAGAAATGCATTGCACTGCATTTTTTAATTATGGAATGGATTTGTGAAGGAGAAAAATCCAAAAAGTTAGATGCTAAATAGGATTATCATTATTAAAAGGGATATTGTCAAGTACTGTTTGAATCAATAATTCAAGCAGGACAAGGCAGAACACAGCCTATATGCTTTATTCTGCATTTTTTTGAGGGAGAGATTAAACTTCTATGAAACCTTAAAGCAGATGTGGGGCCCTTTGTTAAACTTCAATTGCTAATATACGATTACTCAAACAACAATATATAAAAAATGTACGAGTATGTTCAAAATCCCTTCTCCATGAAACATAACTGGATAGTCATGTATGACTGAGGCATTACTTACTTAAACAGAAAATTCAATATTTTTTGTAACTATGTATTTTTTCAGGACATATTTACAAATGGGACAAGCAGAGTTGCTTCTTGAGGTAACAAATTGGATGACTTCATTATCTACTTTCTTTTATTTGAGGCTGGAAACACACTGACAATACCCGCAAAATTCAACAGTTGAAACAAATCATTTATCTGACAGTAGCAATAACCTATTCCAACTAGCCTGTCCCAGGGCAGAAGTGGTATTATTTTTAAATCAGTGAGGCAGCTTGGAATAAGAGTGCTCATTTTTATTGTTTATGACAGGAGTCACAGAACTGAACAAATAAATCCCTCTGTTTATTCAGTCTCCAAATCTATGGGGTATTTGGATAACAAATTGGCAGCCATAGCTTGGATGCTAGTGGTATCAGATGATTGTCCAACATTTTACTGAAGTCAGAAATTCAATATAATTGGAGAAACCCAGATAAATTTAGTAATAACGTAATTATTTGGTAGCAATTTTTTCAGTGGAAACACTGAACATATAGAGATAAATTGTGCTGATCTTGAAGAAATTATGATTTTCATAAGCATTTAAGTATTTTGGGGGGGTCCATGCTCACATTTCTCCCCTATTTTTAAAATATGAGAAAAACATCTCTGACATGAGATATGAAATTGTCAAACTTTATTAAAGGTGGTAAACATTTTGACTGTCATACCTAGATCAATATCATCTTTTTTTTTTTTAAGGCTAATACTTGTTGATTCAAAGTACAGTCATATTCAGGAAAAAAAAACCCTATGTAAAAGGTGGGACAGATATTGCAAGAGCATGCAATATCTTTGTGTGAACATATTAACACATATTGTGTGAACATATTAACACATATTGTGTGAACATGTTAAGTTTGTGAATGGTTTATGTACCATTGTTAGCCAAGGACTATATGCAACTGCAGGAGGGGGAAGCGTACCACAACTCCTCCAGGAACTAAAAACTGTGGGGGCTGATTAAGGCTAGTTGCTGAAACTGTAAACAACTCCGGAAAGGTATCAGAGACCAAGGGACAAAGAAGATGCTTTTAATATAAAAGACTGAGTTTAAGCAAACCTAAGGCTTTCTTTTGATTCAGCAAACAGACAGGACCTTCTGCCTGCCCAAGGGGGGCCCCAATCCTTGTGGTAGGGTTGAAAAGACCTTGACTTACTTGGGCCCCATAAGACCGACGGGTGATCTCTGATAAGCTTTTAGGATACACACAGGAACATTATTTTTTATATGTTTACTATGTAATGTTTTTATCCTAAGTATAAATATATTTTGCTAGGGCCTTTGTGATGGCTTGTTGGTAACTGGGTGTAGCCCCTGGAGAAAGGTTAGCCACAGATGTTGGACCCAGTCAGACCTGTTGGGGAAATCACAGTGAAGCACAGATGGACTGCAAGCCTAAGCCCCCGGTCTCGAGAAACAGACTGATGCAAATCTCTGCCCGAGAGAGGTAACAGCTAGGAAGCCTGAAACTTTTATGTAAGGAGGAGTGGGGGGGAGATAAGGAGTAGTTAACACTGAAAGGGTGACAAAATGTACCTTGTTATTCAACGGATCTGTTCTCTTTGTATGTATTCCAAATCATATCTGCTTATTTAGCGATAAACACAAATGTTTACTAATTTTTACTCCAGTTATCGCTGTACAGCCAATACAACTGTAAGAGAGCACATTTTATTCTGGCACATGCATCTGAGTAACTGCTAATGATGTTCCAAAATGTGAAATTTTTATTACTGGTGAAGAACATAATTGACTTTCAGTTCCCGGGTGAGTTTGCAGTATGAGCAGATAGAAAAATAGGCTTTGTTACAAGCATCAGACTTCATTAACTTATTAATATTCTCTGAAGAGTAGCCACCCTTGTCTTTCTGACTTTTTCTGTTTTGCAGCCCATCCTGTTTGCTCCCCAAGTATCCCATCCCTCTTTTCTGTGCATTGTAGATTCTTCTGCTACAGGTGACTGAGGCAGTGTGGGAGCTTCCCTGGACCTAATGGTCTCTCTGACGATTTTCAAATCTCATTTTAACTCTGTTTGTTCCTTCTAGCCTATGACTTCTAACCCCTCTCTAATAAAACAACTTTATACCCTGACTCTCAGCTTTTTTGTGCTCAAAGGTTCTCCGAAATGAGGACATTGTACCCTCTTTCCCTGTACACCAACAGATGCTGCCTGAATGATGGAGTAAAATCTATATAGTTTATTTGTGGTTTTGTGTATAGCCTGCAATTAACTATGAAAAATTCTAGGACCCTTTTCTATAAAAGACTGTGTGTGTGTATATATGTGTGTATACACACACACACACACACACACACACACACCATCCTTTCACTTTGATAGAAGACAAACACTGAGCAGTGGGACAAAAAAAAGATTATGGGCCCAATTATGATCTCATTTCTAAAAAGGCAACTCAGACCAGAATTTGAGAACCAAGATCTCTTTTGTTATTGTTGTTTAAAATGTACTGTTTAAAATGCACCAAATCCTAGGTACTTCCCTCTTAGAGTCACATGACTGAGGGGGAAGGTGAGAGAAGAGCCATGGTCAGAGCCAAGCATCTGTAACAGAGGACTCCCACAATGGTCTGAGTCAGGGCAGCAGAGCAGTGGTGAGGCTGGATAAAGACCAAGATAGAACCCCTTGTTCACCTCCCCTAGACCAGAACTCCAGCAGAGTGTAAATGCTTACTCGCACCATCCCAAGGCACCAGGTCACAAAAACCCAGCATCCCCAAGAGAAAGAGCTGAAAGCCCCCAGGAACAGAGACTCCAGCACAAAAGCTGGAGGATGGGAAAGCCTCAGCTGGATCCCTAACATTACTTCACTCAGCTAGGACTTAATAAGGCATTGGGTCCCAAGAACCCTTTCCACACAGTTATATAGGGTAAGAGGAGGACAGACAGGTGCTTCTTAAGGCTGAGCCAGTCACTGGGGACAGAGGGCAGCAATGCAGATCCAAAACAGGGAAGGGACCGTGTTGGGGCCCCACCTGCATTTCCAGACCTACACAGCTCTCAGAACTAGTGATGACAGCAGAGTACATTTTACACTATGGATTCTGGACATTTCTTAGTGTTTGTTGATTTTCTGACCCTCCCCCGCACTCTTGCTTCCTCCACTCATTGCACTCCCTTCTCTAGCAGCCCTCCCAGCCTGCCCTGCTCCATTCCATTCTTTCCTCTCTTCAGTGTTCACCTTCCCTTTCCTCCTATTAACTTTGTTTATATAAATTCCCCCCTACCATTTTCCATCACTCGCCATTAATAAAAACACATTCACATAATGATCATCACCTCGATCATTTATCTGTATGTTATATCCCTTTCCTCTCACCCATTTTTTGTTTCTGTGTTCATTAGATCCCAAGCTCTCAAGGGTTAGGGACTGTCTCTTCCTATACTTTGTTTGTGCACTGCCTGTACAATGTTGTGCCAATCCTGATTTAGAGCCTTTGGCCAAGAGCACAATAGCATAAGAAAATAATCAGGGTTTCACCGGAGAGAGGAAAAGATGCATTATTCATCTAATAAACACAATTGCCAGGGACTCAGCATAAACTGCTCTTTGTATGATAAGAAGAAATAATTACAAGGAAAATTTTTAGCAAAGTGGTCCAAAAATAGAGGGGACATTCAGCCATCTATGTGTAAGGGTGAAGGTCACATACTGTACAGACATGAACCTGCATTTTTACTTTGACTTCCAAGGACAAGTTCTTCAGTTACAACCGTGCTCCTTAACAGAATTACAAAATAAAAGGCAAACACAACCATTACTAAGAATAAAGATCTACATCATTTCGGTTTTAGAGGTACCAAAGTAGGGATGGCAAGCAATAATAATGTAGATAGCACTCGCCTTCTGTTCATACATGTAATTGGATCTGTAGCAAAAGCTTCTTTACTTATGTACTAATCTATAAAATCCTTTCTAAATGACTTCACAAATCTATATAAATTTTGCCAAACTACAGATTTTTTAGGCAATTCAGACATCAAACCAGAATGTAGCCCTTGAGCTTCAGACTAAATTGTAAAACATAACTCTACTCACAAGCTTCTTCAATAAACTCTTTCATAATTTCTACACTATAAACTGTTTTTATGTGACCAATAAATGTGAATTTATGACAGACTTTATTATGATCGCTTTTCGGAGTTTAAACCTTACAGTGGTTTACCAAATGGAGAATTATATTGGTTTTAATCTATTAAATAAATCTCTTCTGCATCAAAACTAAGCTCCATGATATTTCTCTTGGAGTAATATTTGCCAAAAGAATATTTCCGGCGCAAGGAAAAGGGCTCTCTCTGCATATTATATTCACCTCATACTTTTTTATTATTGATTCTCAAATATGACATTTCAAATATTTTGACATCTCACCTAATCTTGATTCTCATCAACCACCCTAAGCTTCAAATCATATTAGGACTCTCATTAGGTTTTAGCATGACTACTGGTACAAGACACTAAACTTACTCCCACTATCTTCCCAGGCCTGACTAAATCCAGAGCTAATGCTCCAGTACGGCAGATTCTTTGTGCAGTATGAATTAAAAGGTACAGAAGCATTATGTGTGAAACACTCAAAAAATGAGTGAAACAGCAAGTGATTAGCTAGCATCCTAGAGGAAGAAATTTAAGGCTAGATACCATGGATATATATCATGCCCCCCTAACATAAATCGGAGTCCTACGGAGTCAGGATTTCACCCCATGGTGAGGAACACACTGTAAATGGATGGATAAAGTGTAGATTATTCTTATTTTATACATATTAATTTGCAATATTAGTGTTTAAAAGAAAACTTCATAAAGTGAGAGACACAGAGATTGGGTAATTTCCTTGGGGACCTAGGAGTGGGAGTTGTCTTTGTACCCCACTCCTCACCACAATCCGTACATTCACACACACATAACAGCTTAACAGCTTCATTTGCTTTACTATTATATGCTATTTTTCTCGCTTCTTTTTCTTTCAGTAACCACAGTTACTATTCATAAGACTATTTGCACTAATGTATACTGTACCTTAATGCTCTCGAACACAGGGAAGCAGACCACAATTCCCATACCAATGTTTAACCTATTGAATTAGATATTATGTAAAAGGCAGGCTCTTCGGCCCATTAAGACTACCTTGTATAGCTCTGGCAGCACAAAGGAATATTACAGCCAATTTAACTGCTAAGTAAAGGATTTCCCTTGTATAGGGGAATCCTCTAGTGGCAGAAGGCTGCTTTAGCAACGTCTGTGCTACCCTCTACCGCAGAGCAATGGGGACACATCCAGGGAAAACAGGGTATGGCTACAAGGCTGGCATAACAGAGAGCTGTCCAGGGATCTACCTGATGGTCAGATGGCTCCAAGATCCAGAGGGAGCTAAATTATACAGCCCAGGACCTGGATCATCATTGATATATAGTTACATTTTATTTTCATAATGGAACTGTGCTTGTATGTTCAGTGACATTGCAGATATTCTGGATTTACTCAGATACTAAACTTTGACTTTTAAAAAAATTAACATATCATTCTCTAGGTCTTTACAAGTTTAGTAACACTACTACAATAGAAATGATCCAATTTCTGATGGAATGTCTCTAAACAATAGATTGATAGATTCCGAGGCCAGAAGGGACCATTGTGATCATCTAGTTTAACATCCTGTATAACACACGCCACGGAGCTTCCTTGAAATAATTCCTAGAGCAAACCTTTTAGAAAAACATCTAGTCTTGACAGCCCTTGGTAAATTGTTCCAACGATTAATTGTTCTCACTGTTACAAATTTATGACCTGTTTCAGAGTAACAGCCGTGTTAGTCTGTATTCGCAAAAAGAAAAGGAGTACTTGTGGCACCTTAGAGACTAACCAATTTATTTGAGCATAAGCTTTCGTGAGCTACAGCTCACTTCATCGGATGCATACTGTGGAAAATACAGAAGATGTTTTTATACACACAAATCATGAAAAAATGGGTGTTTATCACTACAAAAGGTTTTCTCTCCCCCCATCCCACTCTCCTGCTGGTAATAGCTTATGTAAAGAGATCACTCTCCTTACAATGTGTATGATAATCAAGGTGGGCCATTTCCAGCACAAATCCAGGTTTTCTCCCCCCCCCCAACAAACGCACTCTCCTGTTGGTAATAGCTTATCTAAAGTGATCACTGTCCTTACAATGTGTATGATAATCAAGGTGGGCCATTTCCAGCACAAATCCAGGGTTTAACAAGAACGCCTGAGGAACAGTGGGGGGGAGGGGTTAGGAAAAAACAAGAGGAAATAGGTTACCTTGCATAATGACTTAGCCACTCCCAGTCTCTATTCAAGCCTAAGTTAATTGTATCCAATTTGCAAATGAATTCCAATTCAGCAGTCTCTCTCTGGAGTCTGGATTTGAAGTTTTTCTGTTGTAATATCGCAACTTTTATGTCTGTAACCGTGTGACCAGAGAGATTGAAGTGTTCTCCGACTGGTTTATGAATGTTATAATTCTTGACATCTGATTTGTGTCCATGTATTCTTTTATGTAGAGACTGTCCAGTTTGACCAATGTACATGGCAGAGGGGCATTGCTGGCACATGATGGCATATATCACATTGGTAGATGTGCAGGTGAACGAGCCTCTGATAATGTGACTGATATTATTAGGCCCTGTGATGGTGTCCCCTGAATAGATATGTAGGCACAGTTGGCAACAGGCTTTGTTGCAAGGATAGGTTCCTGGGTTAGTGGTTCTGTTGTGTGGTATGTGGTTGCTGGTGAGTATTCGCTTCAGGTTGGGGGGCTGTCTGTAGGCAAGGACTGGCCTGTCTCCCAAGATTTGTGAGAGTGTTGGGTCATCCTTCAGGATAGGTTGTAGATCCTTAATAATGCGTTGGAGGGGTTTTAGTTGGGGGCTGAAGGTGACGGCTAGTGGCGTTCTGTTCTTTTCTTTGTTAGGCCTGTCCTGTAGTAGGTGACTTCTGGGAACTCTTCTGGCTCTATCAATCTGTTTCTTCACTTCCGCAGGTGGGTATTGTAGTTGTAAGAATACTTGATAGAGATCTTGTGCCAGCAATGCCCCTCTGCCATGTACATTGGTCAAACTGGACAGTCTCTACGTAAAAGAATAAATGGACACAAATCAGATGTCAAGAATTATAACATTCATAAACCAGTCGGAGAACACTTCAATCTCTCTGATCACGCGATTACAGACATGAAAGTTGCGATATTACAATAGAAAAACTTCAAAACCAGACTCCAGAGAGAGACTGCTGAATTGGAATTCATTTGCAAATTGGATACAATTAACTTAGGCTTGAATAGAGACTGGGAGTGGCTAAGTCATTATGCAAGGTAACCTATTTCCCCTTGTTTTCCTACCCGCCCCCCGGTTCCTCAGATGTTCTTGTTAAACCCTGGATTTGTGCTGGAAATGGCCCACCTTGATTATCATACACATTGTAAGGACAGTGATCACTTTAGATAAGCTATTACCAACAGGAGAGTGGGTTTGTTGGGGGGGAAGAAAACCTGGATTTGTGCTGGAAATGGCCCACCTTGATTATCATACACATTGTAAGGAGAGTGATCACTTTACATAAGCTATTACCAGCAGGAGAGTGGGGTGGGGGGAGAGAAAACCTTTTGTAGTGATAAACACCCATTTTTTCATGATTTGTGTGTATAAAAACATCTTCTGTATTTTCCACAGCATGCATCCGATGAAGTGAGCTGTAGCTCATGAAAGCTTATGCTCAAATAAATTGGTTAGTCTCTAAGGTGCCACAAGTACTCCTTTTCTTATTGCGAAATTTATGACCGAGTTCCAGTATTAATTTGTTTAGCTTCAGCTTCCAGCCATTGGATCCTGTTATACCTTTTTCTGCTAAAATTAAGAGCCCATTATAAATATTAGTTCCCTGTGTAGGTACTTACAGACTGTAATCAAGTCATCCCTTAGCCTTCTCTTTGTTAAGCTAAGTAGGATTGAACTCCTTAAGTCTACCACAATAAAGCTAGAAGATCTAAACTACACTTCACTGCTTATAAGATTTTACTTTTTCAAAAATGCTATGATGTTCTTGCTAAGATATCAGTACACAAATGTGACAAACACACTGTGCATGTCTAAGTTATTAATGGATAAATGCAATTTAGTAACATTTAGGGTACAAGGAGGTCACAGAGTCTCTTGACAGCATATCTGTACTACCTGCTTAGCATATGTTCCTTGTTTCTTATGAATCCTGTTTGAATACGCTTATGGTTAAACAGTAGCTCATGGTAACGGAGTAAAGAAAAGGAAACCATTACAAATTCACAGAAAAGAGGATACCAATAATTAGATCTGTTACAAGGAGTATGGAAACTTTTACAGTCACGTTTTCAGAGAAGAATCACACAGCACAGACTAACTGAACTGATGTCACTTGTTTTTAAGGAGTTTGGGTTTTTGTTTTTTCAACAACATTCAAAAACAATACTGTGATGTCCTAGAGAACAAACAAAATAATATCTTTGTGTGTGTGTGCGCGCGCACGTGTGTGTGTGTGAGAGAGAGAGCCATAACTTCTTTACGTATTTGATGGTACTTTCTGAAATTTAACAAACCCAGTCTCACAAATAAAGAGAAGCTATGTAATATTCTGCTAGATTTACTGTGTATTTTACCTCAATTTTGGACAGCCCTAAGGCTGCAACTGCAACTCGAACACTGCTGCTCTCCAGTGTTCCTGTGACCTTTCTTCGCTCGTGTTCGAGAGCTGACATCTGCTGCTGTGCTGCAATGGCCAGAGCCTTCTCCCTAGCTTCATTAATCAATGGGATCTTCAGCTTTTCTTCAAGAATATCAGTGAGACTGCATTTCAAGCACAGAACTGGCTGTACTGCATTGCGACCTGCAATAAAAAAAGCCATTTGTCAGCTGCTATTACAACTGGATGCCTTTTTTATTCAGTAGCTCAGAACACAGGCAAAAATATTAAATTCAATTCCTTTATAGTTTAATGTAACAATGTAAGCTTTGCTATAATATTTTGAGTTTTAGACTAATTATAACTTTCAACCAGGAAAAAGGACTGAAAACACAGATTGAAATCAAAATGGAAAGGTCCTATTCATAATCAACAAAAAGGTATATTTTTATTAATTTTCTTTTCATCTAATGAAATTTATGGGAGGAATAATTATCAACAATCTACTGAAGCTTTCATATTGCCCTCATCACTGGGGTGTCAGAGGTCCTTACAAATTATAAAGTAAACCACAGTGAATATATATATATCTTTCTAACTGTCCTCCCCAATCAATATTGTTCCTACCACCCTCCTCCCATTTGTTCGTAAGTGTTGTTCTGATGGGAAGGCTAGGTCAAAGTGATAGGATTCTGATAAGAAGGGAGTAAAATTTGTGGTGGTTTCAGTATCTTCTGAAGGTGAATTCCACAGCTGTCTGTTAGTTACTGAGATCTCTCTCTCTCTCACACACACACCTCCCTCACTACCTACTGTGGAACATATCTCCAAAATGTCTTCCCACTATAGAGTAAGGCAATACATCTATTTATACTATCCTGGAACCTAAAGCCCCCAGCTAAAATTGGGGCCTTTCTGCGGTAGCACAGTACAAACACATAATAAGGGACAATCCCCTTACCCCAAAGGGTTTACAATCTAACTAGGTAAGACAACCGGAAAGGGAGTTTTATCCTCATATGGCAGAGGAAGTGAGACACAGCAAGATTAAATAACTTGTCCAAGGTCACAGAGGAAATCTGTGCTAGAGATGGGAATGGAACCCAGATTTCTAGCAACCCATTCCAGGTTTTAAACACAAGATCACTCATGGGCTGTGCTGGTTGGCTCCAGGCCCCATAGAAAAGTAGGTTTTATGGTTGACATGTGCCTCTTCACTGCTGTTCCAGGCTTCACCTAAGTTCCATCACCACAATGAACAGCAGAGGCAGGAACAGCTCCTGATGGAATACTTAACCTAGACAGCAGGGTTTCGATAATCCATAGTCAATAACCGTATTGAGAGGAATGAGAGACAAGCTACTGGGAAGAAGAATGAATGAAAGTCTTGTAGTCTCACAAAAAAGCATATCAGAGAGTCATGCATTAGAGTGCGCAGATTAAAGTGTTTTAGCATTTACATGCCACCTGTGAATCTGTACTTCAAGTTTCAGCCTGATGTGGTTTAAAATGGCTGAGGCATGAACTATTCAATTCAGAATGATGCATTTGAAGAACTCACAGGTTATTAACATGGCAGGAACTGGCACTGGGCAGAAAATACCAGTAAAAGCCTAGAGCTCACTATAAATGTTGTACTTTACTGCTATCATAATGACAACATTATTCTGAAACTCAGCACTCCCTGGCTACAGATGGCTCAGTCTGAGGGGCTACAATGTGCTAAATCTTTTAAAAGGTACCTAATAGGAACACAGTCATTGGTACTGTAACACATGACATGACTTTCCCCTTATTTTTCCCCTTTGGTTTCTATTTTTATATATTATAGTAACAAATCTAACTGGCATTTATTTAGAGACAGTGAGTTAAAGAGCAAATTCTTTAGATAACTTGCCCAGAGGAAAGAAGGTCTCTGTATAGCTCATGTAAGCCATCAAGTTCATATAGTGTAAAGAGGTCTTGAATTACCTACGGCTGTATGTGTTGTAGAACAAGAAGCAGGCGATGATTAACACACTTCCAAAAGCAGCAGATAAATATACTCCTCGCTATAATTAGAGGGCATCATCTCAGGAGTTTACAGTCCAAGCTGCTGATTTTTCCTCACAAAAAATTGAGTATGTTTAAAAAATTATGTATTTTAAAGAGAGATGGGCCCAAAGCAATGGTTTAGAGATGGTTAAATACAGATGGTTACATTTCATCTTTCTTAAACTGGTGTAATAAATGCTATATTTCTCTTTGATTGTATTGCATTTAAAGGTGTCCCTGTCTCCCAGAGTCTCTTGGAGGCACATTATCCACATGAGAAATAGTCCCATACTGACAGAGCTGGTCAGACCTCATTAAATGGCCATGCAAGAGTGTGTCTGAATCACAACCCATGAAAGAAAGGTCACTTCCCAAGTAACTGTCACTTTTCAGATAATTTGCTGTGTGGATCTATATTCAGTGAACAAAGAGCTAGAGAGACAATTACTCAAAGAATTACAGATTCTAGGTAAATAACCTTTCCCTCTGACTTTTGCCTCCATAGATTCCCAGCCCATTAACAAAGAGAAACAACTCCTGAAGGAGGTGGATTTGGACAATACTAATTGAACAAAGTTTCAGGATTGTTCTCCAGAACTCACCTTGAGATCCAGAAACTAAATTAAGGGTGTAATGAAATATCAAGGATGTAATGCTGTATAAATGTAAGTAAAGACTTGTCTAGACGGTGCACAAGTGCGCAACAGCTGGAGTGTAAATTCCAATGTACACCAGCATGTCATTAAACTAACTGTCCACGAAGACCCTGCTGGTGCTCACTAAAGTTCCTTAGTGCTAGCTGACATAGTATTGTTTGAAACAGGACGATGTTAACATGCACTAGGGAACTTTTAGTGCACACCAACAGGGTCCTCAGAGGTCAGTTAGTGAGTAACCCACTGGTGCACACCAGAATTTGCATTGCAGCTGATACACAACACCACACCATGTAGACAAGCCATAAGGAACTCAAAGTAGGAGCCTTACATATTTCTTTGATTGAGATATTTCTCAGACATGCTGAGACATTTGGGCTCTGGTTCATTGTGCTCCAAGAAATACAGGTGTCAGATTACATATCAGGACATGACAAATGTGTATACAAAGTGTCAGTATTTCATATCTAGGAAAGTTCTAAGACAAGCAAGAGATGCTTGTACTGGTTCAAGTAGTGTCAAATTACTGCTGCAGTACTACAAGATTGAAGCATCTTGGAAAGTAGCTATAGAAAAATATTGATATGGCCAAGCTGAAAACTTACTCTAGTTTACTTGCAGAGACATACCAGGTCAGCAGGCTCGCAAGCAGCCTCTAATTTGAAAAAGGTCAGGCAGCAAAAAAAAAAAAAAAAAAAAAAAAAATCTAAACCATCTGACTAAAGGAACAATTTTAGATCATGTTTGTTTTGCAACGTCTTTCTAAGGCTCCTTCCATTGTAAAATGGCTCATCTTTCCTACTGTATTTATTTTCCTTGCCCTACGTGCCAGAGAGCTCAACACATTATACAGGATGATGTTTTCCCTGTTTCATTTTTCCCCCTTTCATTTACTTTACCTTTTAAAGTACTGCTAATGCGCAGAACATTTGGACTATCCATAGGAAGCAAGCCTGAAGGCAAAGGTATGCCACATGTTCCTTCCACCACGTAAACAAATTCTCCAACCTGAAACACAGGAGCATATGCATTTCAATTCAGGGAGCAATTCATGCAGAACAAATTATAAACCATTAAAACAAACAAAAGAAACAAACTATTCTAGTAATACAGAAGATCTGACTTATAAGAGTGGTTCATATATTTTGAAGAGCCTTTATTTTAAAATTGCTTTTAAATAAAGAAGAAAATGAGCATATTACAAAAAAACCCCTATGATAAGTAAGTGTAATGGTGAAAATTAAACTTGCGAAATCAAATAATTTTAGAATCAAAGTTTTTATAGTGCTAGGGGACTGGAGAGCCCCCATACGGGCCACACCCTTAGATGCTCCTGTGTTCCCAGGCGAGGCACCTTTATGCTTCTTGTTTTTAATGTTTATCTTTTTAGTATATGTTTTGCGTTTTCCAGCAAAGGGAGCCATGGTTGGGCATGTCTGGACATTCTATACAAGTCCATGTCACAGGGTGCATGTGCAGCCTAGAGCAGAAGTATCAATTATTTTTTGTCAAGGTCCAAATTTCTTAGTCAAGGACTAGTCAAGGTCCAGACTCAGGAGAAAATAGTAAAAAACAACAACAATAATGATAATAATAATAATATGTAAATAAAAAGGTTTCAGTGTCCGTTCAAAGTGTCTGGTGATCTGGATTTGGCCTGCGGTCTGCCTATTAACTACTGCTAGCCTAGAGTATATATGTGTGTGTTAACAGCTTCTCTGTGTGGTGAAGTGGTGACAGACTCTAGACAAGAAAAGGTTCAATCTCTCTGCAGCCAGTATACCTTACGGGACCACCCAGCAAGGAGTGAGATTTTACTTACTTGCTGTAATTCTAGCCTAGGATCACATATTTAGATCCTGTTGTAGCTTTCAATAAATTGTTAAAACCACCTGGTTTCTCTCAAATTTGACTGCATTGCTCTGGGAGATGGGCATTTCATAACAATAGTTCAGTTCTTTTTAACTCATCCCACTATAGTTAAACGCCTGAGCTAGGATATCATGAGCCACAAATGAGATAATAGACAAAAAAGTATATACTGATCATATGCAGTAGCCATTTTTAAAACCTCTCTAATCAGGTGTTTTAAACAAATAGAATAACAGCCTGCATAGTTCACATTTAAGGATGAAACAGTTTAAATTATTTCAAACTACATAATTTTTAATATTTTGAAGTTTTGTAAAGTTTAAAGCAGCTCAGCTATTTGGTAAAAAAAAAAAAAATTTGAACCAGTAATATTTTGTTAACCAATTCATAAGACTCTAGTGAAAAATGAGTGGGGATGAGAGTGAGCTAGTTACATGTTCTGACTGTCCTTTAATGTTACTGAACATTTTCCACTTACTTTCTTTTAAATTCAAACTGTCACTAATTGAGGGAGTTAAGTTAACGAACTAATCTGATTTCTAGAGTTATGCCAAAATCACTGATGACAACACTGTACAACCAAGAAAATAAACAGAAGTGTTACCTAGGGGAAAACAAAGGGACAATAAAAGTTTTACCAAAATGGAAAGGACAAATCCACTGATGAACAAATGGCATTTCAAACTGTTGAGAAGGCATAATACACAAAGAACAAATATAATAAAAATGCATGTTAAACAACTTGTGTGCCGTATCCTAGTCTACAGGGACTAGATACCAAAAAAAAAAAGGTTCAAGGTGGTGTAAATTACACCTCCAAGCAACAATAAGTTCCATGTTGCTGAGGGGAATTCACATCAGCAGAGAGCAGGCAATGTTATCCTCAGGGTTTCTGCTTTGGGGGTAGCTTGGTTCCCCCAAAGTTCCATACAGCAGGAATCTATAAACCCATTCCCACTGCTTTAGTGACCTCCCCTTACTCCTCCCCCACCCCTTAAGCTAACACCACCCACTTTTTTGGACTACCCCTGGCCTTTAGTGGCCCTGCATGCCAGCAAAAGGAATATGTAATCATCTCATATGGCCGCAGCTTTAACCACTAACAAACTATTTGCCACTACAGGCCTCCACCAAGGTTTATACAAGTAAAATCTGTGTGAACCTTCTTAGGAATGGTATGGTTCAGGCAGCAATGAAAAAAAGACTTATTTAGGTCATTTAGTCCATCCCTCCGCCGCCAATGCTCCCTGTAGAATGGGCTAAGTGACCTAAAATAAGTCTGTTTTTCATTTTACCTTTACTCACCACTTTGTAAGGATTTTTTTCACACTAGAGCTAAAAACACAGTGTTTATAAGTTTTCTAACTTAGTAAAAAGATAATTATTCAAATTCCATGGCATTTATCTCCCTTTCCTTGGTTTAAGAGCTCAAACACATCTTTCTTGAGGGGACTAAAACCCCTGGCAAAACTTGTGTACCACCCACAAACTAATTACCACCCTGGGGAACCAATTTAAATGGAAATTATTCCCTTTTGAGACAATGTTATGGCTCCATAAGGCCCCTGTAAAAGCTCTTGGCATATACAACTACTTTTATAAAAGTACCAGTTGCTAACACTCCATTCTACTATCATTATTTTTTCTCTGTCATTAATTATACCAACATACTTATGTGTAAAAAGAAGCTCTCTCAATTCAAAACTTGGTTTGACAAGATCTAAATGTGCTGATTTCCAAGGGCCGTAAGGCCAATTTTCTTTTTGCTCAGACTTTTCCTGACATTGCAGAATGGGAAGGAGGAATCGTGTTTATGGTGTTTTGGGAGGTTTGTGAATATTCTTATTGTTTGAGTGCTTAATTTTGCAGCCTTAATATTATTTTTTAAAAGTGTGGAACAATATTGACAGCTGGAAATCAAGAATACTGATGTCTTTTCCTGATTCTGGAAAGGAATGTGATCTAGCGATCACAGTCAGCCTTGCCATGCATATAGATTTGGCATATTTAATCCTCTCATCAAATCTCAAGTCCTTGCTCCGAAGCACAGAGATGCTAAAGTTCTTTAAAAAAATGGTTGGGAAAAATAATTCTCAAAAAACTGGTTTCAGAGTAACAGCCATGTTAGTCTGTATTCGCAAAAAGAAAAGGAGTACTTGTGGCACCTTAGAGACTAACCAATTTATTTGAGCATGAGCTTTCGCGAGCTATAGCTCACTTCATCGGATGCATACTGTGGAAACTGCAGAAGACATTATATACACACAGAGACCATGAAACAATACCTCCTCCCACCCCACTCTCCTGCTGGTAATAACTTATCTAAAGAGATCATCAAGTTGGGCCATTTCCAGCACAAATCCAGGTTTTCTCACCCTCCGCCCCCCCCCCCCCCAAACTCACTCTCCTGCTGGTAATAGCCCATCCGAAATGACCACTCTCTTCACAATGTGTATGATAATCAAGGTGGGCCATTTCCTGCACAAATCCAGGTTCTCTCACCCCCTCACCCCCCTCCAAAAACCACACACACAAACTCACTCTCCTGCTGGTAATAGCCTATCCAAAGTGACCACTCTCCTTACAACGTGCATGAAAATCAAGGTGGGACATTTCCAGCGCAAATACAGGTTCTCTCACCCCCCCCCCCGCCCCCTTTTCCCAAAAAACACACACACACAAACTCACTCTCCTGCTGGTAATAGCTTATCCAAAGTGACCACTCTCCCTACAATGTGCATGATAATCAAGGTGGGCCATTTCCAGCACAAATCCAGGTTTGATGATTTCCAAGAAAATTTAAAGCTCCACATAAAAGAAGTCTTTAAATTGCACAGGAAGGGGAAAAGATAGTGAACCTTCTCCCTCCACAAGATATTTAGGTGGAGAAGGCCTGGACTTTCTAAATCACTACACTTTTAAAACTATAACTTTATAATGATTATTAGTCACTTAAATAAAGAGTTGGCATGTGAACCAACCCCCAGAAATGAAGATCTAGTACTAAAGGCCGCCTCATTAATTCACTGTGTCAGGCAATACATATTTTTTCCACAACGCCTCATGTGAAAAAAAATCTACATTAATATCTGAAGGACATGTCAGAGCCTCAATTTTTCTTCTAAATAGCAAGAGGTTTATTAAATATTAATCACTTAAGTTTTTAAAAAGTGTTGTTATAAGTAAGTTAAACTTCCATTGTCATTTCAAAAGACCACTACAGTGCCAACAGAGAGGTAAACAAAGAGGTATTTTCACAGTTTAAAAAGCAGCATGCCTAGCTGTGGTTGTGCTAGCATATGAGAGGAAAGAATGATTCTGAAACAAGATAGACACTTGCTACTGGGTCTTGTTCAACATGAAAGCATCAAAGATGTGATGATAGACAGCAACTGCAGGCAGAATTTGGTGAGAATGGGGTCCTCACACCATTCTGCAATCTAACTGATGTTAACTGACTGTCATTCTTGCTCTAGAGCAGGGATCGGCAACCTTTGGCACATCCCTCGGCCCGCGCCGCTTCCCACAGCCCCCATTGGCATGGAGCGGCAAACCGCAGCCAGTGGGAGCTGTGATCGGTCGAACCTGTGGATGAGGCAGGTAAACAAACCAGCCCGGCCCGCCCAGGGGCTTACCCTGGCGGGCCGCGTGCCAAAGGTTGCCGATCCCTGCTCTAGAGAATAGTCACCACTGTAATAGCTGATGCCTGTTATGGAGATGAGTATAAGGTAAGTAATAGAATGGCCGTGAATGAGGTGACTGAGTAAGACTAGGTGCAGCAGAGTTCATATTGTATACCTAGGTATACATCACCTAAATGAAGAGACTTGAGCTTTACATGACTTCTCTTTAAATTATGGTTTATTAATGATGAAATGACAATTATAATATTGCAAGCCTGTGTCAATACGCACCCCTATGTTCACACCCTACAAGCTGCTGTAATAATCTTTGTACAAAATATGCCTTTTGAAGTATCATTTGAAAACTAATAATTCATTGATCATTAATATTCTAGTGTGATGTATGTACGTAGTGTGTATTAAGAGTTATGAATATATGCTGGAATTATGATAGTCTATGTAAACCAGGTATGTTGGGGGAGTTGTTAAACAAGTCTATCTTAGACAAAGGAAAGTGTATTTGATTCTCTGACCAGCCCAATATTCAGGCAAAGACAATAAAGGTGCATATTTACATATAAGTAGAAACAGGACTAACAAGACAGCAGGGGGATGCAATGGCAAACACAAGTGGGGGAAGAAAGAGCATGCAGCTTCCTTCACCAACAGACTCCATGTTGAGTCTCCTCGCAGCTTGAATAAACTTTGCTTTGAGGCGTAAAGCATTTCAAAGGTTTATTGGTCATAAAGACAGAGGATCTGAACCTGGAGTGATAAGCAATTGAATCAACTGATTGTATACAATATTACTGTATTATAAGAGTGTACACAGTGAGGTCTTTTCTGAAAGCTAGTGACACACTGGAGATTAATAGCATTGTGAAATGTATGTATTAACAATAGGTGAGGAATTATGGATACTCATTGATATTAGGTAGATATCAGAGGGAGGATGGAGACAATTTTAGCAGCTGCATTTTGGATGGATTGAAGGAAAATAAAGAGGTAGGTACCCGGAAGGGCAGAGAAAAGGAAAAGTAATAAAACTGAGAAATGACCACGTGGTGGACAAGACCGTTAGCTATTAGAACAGAAATGTTTGGATTTTACAAATGTAGAGAAAAAAGAGTGACAAGGGTTGTAAACAGTCTGGGTATGTGGGGAGAAGGGACAGACATTGAAAACAATCTTCACGATACAGCTCGAGTAATGGGGAAGACTGTGGTGTTATTTACAGCAATGGAGTAGGGTGGAAGTGGAGAAGATATGGGATGAAAAGTACCTTGGTTTCAGCAATGTTGAGTTTGAGCTAGTCATAGTTCAAAAGGATGTGCTGGAGAAACTATTAGGTATGCATGACTGGACTGAGTGAGCCAGGTCAAATGTGGAGAGATTTGTGAGTGTCATGAGCACAGAGCTGGATGCTGAATCTATGTGAGCAACTGAAGTCATCCAGGGACATAGGGTGTGAAGGGAGAAGAGGGGAGAAACAAAGACGGAGTGCGGATGGACACTGACAGACAGGGAGCGAAATTCAGCAAAGAAGATGCTGAAAAAATGGTTGGAAGGTAGGAGAAAAAACAGAGGACAAGACCACAAATCCCAAGGGAGGACATGGCATCAAGGCGAAGTAAGTGACCAATGACATAAAAAGCTGCAAGGAGATCAAGGAAGATGGAACACAAAGGAAAAGCCATGGAAGTTGTCTATTAAGAATTGGTTGGGTATTTTGGTTAAAGCAGATTCAGTAAAGTGCTGAAGGCAAAAACCAGATTAGGCAAATCAAGAGAAAGTAACAGCAGAGGAAGAAAAAGCAGCTTTTATAAACCACCCATTCAATGATCTTAGATACGTATGTTAGAAGGATGACTGAGCAAAAGTTGGACAGAAACATAAGGTCAAGAATCTGCTATCTGATGATGGGGGTTGTGACGCTTGTAGAACGGGTGCTAGCTCATGCCAAAGGCCCAGGGCCTCACTGAACACCGACAGATGCATAGCTGGAAACCAGTCTGGCTTCCCTATGGGTTAGCATAGTTAAAATAGATATTAGTGCCATAAGAATATGTTTAGTATTTAGACTTAAAAGAATGCTTGTAGGATGCTGCATGTATTAATCTACTCCTAATACCTGCATGTCATGGTATAAAGTTATACTGAGCGTTGCACTGTAAACCTTTGTAATTGTAAAAAGAAAGGGAGGACTTGTGGCATCTTAGAGACTAACCAATTTATTTGAGCATAAGATTTTGTGAGCTACAGCTCACTTCATCGGATGTGCTCACGAAAGCTTATGCTCAAATAAATGTGTTAGTCTCTAAGGTGCCACAAGTACTCCTTTTCTTTTTGCAGATACAGACTAACACGGCTGCTACTCTGAAACCTTTGTAATTGTGTAACTCACCAAACAGGAAAAGAAGCAATAATTAAGGTAAAGTGCTAATCTTTCAATACAAGACAGCCCATTGAAGGCAACTGAGACATTGTGTAGCACCAAAGTACAGAGACCTTGTTGACTGCATTCCTTGCTGCCTCCAGGAAGGAGAGGCCTACTTATGAACTCATCCCATCATCTTTTATTCTGGGGTGAAGGGGGATAAAAATCCCTGACAAGGAGGAACTTGGTCTCTTTATGCTGTCTGGACTCTGAGGGGCAAAGATTCCTAAACATAAGCAAGAGATCCTCATGCTGCTTGGCATGGGTCAGCCCTAAAGGGCATATAGAGCTGCTTATTATAGAAGTGTATATTACCTTTTTAAATCTAAAGACTGCCATTCATTTTTGTGTGTATGTTTCCGGTTTTAACCTTGTAAATATCTCTCTCATTTCATTTCTTAGTTAATAAATGTTACTTTATTTCAGGACTGGCTTAGTTACTTAGTAACACTTAGTTACTTTATTTCAGGACTGGCTATTAGGTCTTGTCTTTGGTTTGAGATCTCAGTACAATTGATGAGGGGTAAGTGATAGATCCTTTGGGACTGAGAAGAACCTGAACATTGTTGTGATTTTTGATGTAAAGTGACCATCTATCTCATAGTTCAGCCTGCCTGGGTGGCAAGATACATTGAAATGCCCAAAAGGACTATCTGTGACTCCACGGTAAGACTGCTGTAGTGCTTTAGGAGTTCACACCTGTTACTGGGTTGGTGAAATATAATTACAGAACATACAACCAGTTTAGAGTTCCTGCCCCGCTTTTCGACAATCTGCAATCTGCCCTGAAGTTGGCACTCTGGGTCGTGAGCCACTCCAGACAGCGTGACGGGGTAACAGTACATGTTCAACATAGAATTTCAGGACAGTTAAGCTTCCATCTACTACCCCACCAATGTCTCACACACTTAATGTAAAGGAATGCCCCCCATAGGGGAGGAGACTAGTTTAGTTTCCATGGTCATTCAAAATTTGACTGATCTGATAAGGCTGCCAAGCAGTGTCAGCTGTGGTACTGATTGTTAATGGTTTAAATAATAAGTAGGGCTATCAATTAATTGCAGTTAACTCACACAATTAACTCAAAAAAATTAATCACGATTTAAAAAATGAATAGTGATTAATCATAGTTTTAATCGCACTGTTAAGCAATAGAATAGCAATTGAAATTTATTAACTATTTTTGGATTTTTTCTACATTTTCAAATATATTGATATAAACTACAACACAGAATACGAAGGGTACAGTGCTCACTTTATATTATTATTTTATTACAAATATTTGCACTGTAAAAATAAGAGTATTTTTCAATTCACCTCATACAAGTATTGTAGTGCAATCTCTTTATCATGAAAGTGCAACTTACAAATGTAGATTTTTTTTTGTGTTACATAACTGCATTCAAAAACAAAACATTGTAAAACTTTAGAGCCTACAAGTCCACTCAGTCCTACTTCTTATTCAGCCAATCGCTAAGACAAACAAGTTTGTTTATATTTATGGGAGATAATGCTGCCGGCTTCTTATTTACAATGTCAATTGAAAGTGAGAACAGGTGTTCGCATGGCACTTATGTGCCAAACATCCGTATGCCCTTTCATGCTTTGGCTACCATTCCAGAGAACATGCTTCCATGCTGATGAAGCTTGTTAAAAAAATAATGTGTCAATTAAATTTTTACTGAACTCCTTGCGGGAGAACAGTATGTCTCCTTCTCTGTTTTACCCGCATTCTGCCATGTATTTCATATTATAGCAGTCTCGAATGATGACTCAGCACATGTTGTTCGTTTTAAGAACACTCTCACTGCAGATTTGACAGAACGCAAAGAAGGTACCAATGTGAGATTTCTAAAGACAGCTACAGCACTCAATCCAAGATTTAAGAATCTGAAATGACTTCCAAAATCTGAGAGGGGCAAGGTGTGGAGCATGCTTTCAGAAGTTTTAAAAAAGCAACACTCCGATGCGGAAACTACAGAATCTGAACCATCAAAAAATAAAATCAGCCTTCTGTATGGTGACTGTATTTCCCCATGCTGAATACAGGACACATGATAAAATTACTCGTATTCAAGCGAGTTCAATGGCAATCAGTCAGAACTATGCAGTACAAATATTCAAATTAATATCAAGTTGACTGAGCCCCTGTTAAAAAGAAATACTGCATAGTTGGTTTCTTTTTATTTTTCTTCTTATCTTTTAGGCTTTAGGGTTCACCTGGGGAGAGATCTCGCACACACACACACACACACACATTCCCGTACACCTCTCTGACACAGAGGGGGTGATCAACTGACGCAACTGGCACACTCTGTTCCTGGCTGGGCCCCCATAACAGACCCACCTCTCCTACAACCTGGCACTGCGTCTTCCTGAGGCAACATGTGGCAGGGCCACACAGGGTACGGGGCACAGGCACGAAGGGGTTAAGCCCTAAGGATGACACTGTGCACCAGAAACCAGGAAACCTGACTGCAGGGGCTTCAGCTGCCTCAGACCCTGGCCAGAGAGGTGGTTCAGTAGGGGAGGGTGCCTAGGGAACAGAGCAGCCCGCGCTCCTGGGGGTAGGACCCAGGACAGTGAGGGAGGGAGGCAAAGAGGGCTGCTGTGCAGTCTGCAGGTTTGGGGCAGGAACATGATAGAAACTGTCCCTCCCCCCACCACCCCACTCTGAGTTTAGCTGAGGGGCGGAGAGGCTCCCTCGTGCCAGCACTATGTGGGGCTTTGGCACATGCAGGGCTCGGCTCCTGGCCAGTGTCCCGGACCGGAGGGTCTTGGGCTTTCCCGGGGAACCAGCCCAGCCACAGGCAGTGGGGGAAGGAAGGAGCCTGCTGGCCAGGCTGTTCTCTGCACAGCACTGGGAGCAGGACGCACCCTGCCAGTGGGGAGGATATGGAAGGGCAGCGGGGCTGGAGGGGGTGAAGGAGCAAAGCAGGGAGAGGAGAGCGAGAGGAGGAGCACGTAAAGGGCCAGTGGGTGGGCAGCACAGGCGATGTGTAACCGGCCGCCACCAGGCACCTGCCCGCACTCACCAGCCACCGCAGCTCACAGCATGCAGCCAGTGCCGTCTGGAAACGGAACGGGGGGCCGGGGCCCTGCTGGCCGAGAGCCGGAACGCAGCGAGGGCTGCACTGATGGAGCAGCAGGGGGAGCGGCCGTGCTGCAGCTTTGCCCCGCCACCAGCCTTGAACATCCATCCCCATCATCGGTCACCGGACCCCCTACTCACCATTGGTGGGCGGGCGGCGGGCGAGCAGGGATCTGACCACCCATACTGATGGGGGGGGGGGGGGTAGACAGATAATATGGGACAATTTGCCTGTTTTTCAAGAAAAAGTCAGGACACCGGCATGAGGGCTTAAATACGGGACTGTCCCTTAAAAAAGGGACGTCTGGTCACCCTACTTATCATAAGCCAAACAGACATCAGCTGGTAATAAATTTTGTGTCACTACTCATCTAACAAACTTAAACCAATGACCTACAGGTGACATGAGGCATATCCTGTCAATGTCCAACTCCCATAGCTATCCACTCCACTCAGAAATAAAATGTTAATATACTGAAAAAAATGCTACCATTAATGTCAAAATAAATAGCTAAATATTCAAATCTCAATGCCTAAACTGCAGCAGCAAAGTATTATGTACACAAGCAAACTCATATTCATGGATATAACTTGTAATTATTACCCACAACAGCATATGTACAACTCCCAATTTTGTACACGTAGTTACCCATTTTGCACAAACAAACTGAGGCATGCACTTGGCAGGCACAGCTTAGCAGCAAAGTTTTACAAATGTTGTCATACCTGTTGTATATATCATTAACAACAGGAACATGCTCCAGACACTGACCGCGCACACTTCCTGTTCTTACCAGGTCACTGACCAGAATGATGGTGCAGTAGTGCTTTCCCAGATTAAAAGGAAGGAAGTAAAGATCCAGGTTTGCAGAATTTCTCTCTTCCAAGTACAGTGTGCACACTGGACTGAAGAACTCTCGTAGGTGATTGAATCGATTAACTGCCAAAATATGATTTAAGGGTTGTTTATACCTAGTAACAAAGCTGGTAAAGGCTAAAGTAGCTGTTCCAATATAAAAACCTAGCAAGCTACAATAGCATGCCCTAGGAACTAGTATTTAAGGTGCTCTCAAATCACAAAAACAGTAAAACTGCATGCTATACAAAAGGCATAAACAAATTATGCTAATTCATTCCTTTCATACTTGCCAAGCCTATGCATACAAATGCATACACAGCTTTTAGCTGCACAACTCAGAAAGAGCAAGACTACGTTGGATAAACTACCAGTCTATAGTCACAAAAAATAAAATCTTCATAGATGTACAGTAGATATGTAAATTACTCCTGCTAGAGGCAAGAGTACTGCTTTATACTTTTTTAAACTAATAAGATTGCTCCCTCACCGAGATTAGCTGCATGAGAATATTAAACTGGGAAATCCTCAAGCACGCACAAAAATTAAAATGTGCATGTTTGCTTTTGATGGACAGCATTTTAAGTACGTTGAAGACTATGATGACAACATATTACACATTACATTGTGTATTGTAATTTTTGCATTTTCAAAAATAACACATGATTAGATGGTCTTTCAATACTTGACACAAATGAAGTTTTTTCCCCAGCTAGCAGTGATTTCATTAATCTGGTCTATAACACTCAATTAATGCTCCGTTCTAAGTGTTTTCCTTATTCCTGTTTCATAATGGCAATATTTATCATATATTCAGTGCTCTTCAGGTGGTTCAAGTGTTTTAAAAGACTACCTGAAAAGAATGTTGAACAATTCAGGCAAGGATGTCAACAAGACTGCTTTGGATACCTGTCATATTTCAGACTCGGTGGCATCTCAGCCTCAACAACTACAAAAGACTGAACTTAATCATCTCCTCCATGAGACACTCCCTTATATGTTGGATGTGAGGGGTGAATCGGACCCAGCCAAGCACCCTTAAAGTCTCTTTAGCCCAGAAAATTTAAACATTTAACATGCTAATCTGATGCACACATTCTGGACATAAAGAATGCTGTAAAGTCCAATTTTCATTCAAGCTTAGCCACCTCAACCCTCCAGGGCAATGAACTGATTAGAGGCCAGATGTGAAAATGGAGCTAAAACAAATGGCTCAGAGATAGCATTGATACACATGGTGACAGCTCATTTAGAAACAAATCAGTATTGAAAGCTGACCTCTAGAAAAAAGTGTCTGATACAAGAAACCAAAATCAAAACAGAAACCACACACACATCTCTTTTTTCCCATAATAACAATGCAAATAAAACAATCTCACTATCCTAAAGTTAGGCCCAACAACCAATGTAGTGCTGCAAATGAAGACCTGTCACTTCCAAAGTCCTTTTTTGCACTTATACGAAACACTCCAATAGTTGAGTGGGCACTTTACAGTCCTAATAGCTACTGCTTTTTAGATGACTCTGAGACAGCAGTGCATCTTGAAAGGAGAATGCTCAATGATGTGCTGGAGGGAGCTCTCAAGGATTATACTGAGAGGAAGGTTAGGCTGATTTCCCAGATTCTGATAGCGCCCTCTTTCTGTCAGGATACTGCAAAATTATCCTTGATATAAGTTACTTAACCTTGGGGGCTCATAGAAATATTTCTGAAGAGCAATTACACACATGCACGCACAAAACATATTTTGCATCAATTAGCAGGTATTTTCAGAAAATTCTGCAGAGGATACACCTACCTACTCAATACAAGGTCTTTACCCTTTAACCCATGGGTTTTCAATCTGAAGGTTGCAATCAGGCATAAGGAGATCATAGAATCATAGAATATCAGGGTTGGAAGGGACCTCAGGAGGTCATCTAGTCCAACCCCCTGCTCAAAGCAGGACCAATCCCCAATTAAATTGCAACTTAATTGCAAATTAGATTGCAACTCCCTCTTCCTTACCATATTCCTAAATGGATAGGGAGTCTGAGATGAGAGAGACTATATCAAATCGTAAGGGGCAGAAAAATGTTAAGAACCATTGCTGTAATCCCTCCCTTCCAATTATATGAACTGACCACAGTGCTATATTATCAATATACTCAGTATAGCTTTCAAAGACCAAATATAAACATTTCCATATAATACAGAGAACATTACTATACAGAAGCCATATCCCAAAATGTAGTGTAACATACAGTGGCTATAAAGACAACCTAGGTATTTCAGAATTATTCTGGTACTAGTAGTACTGATATAGCAAGTCTCAGTTTTCCATAGGGCCATGTGTAAATGCAATAATATTTTGCTCAAGTATGTAGCGAACTTCAAGGAACTGCCCTGCAGATTTTGTGCAACTGAACTTTCTTGAAGGTATCTACCTATGCCAGCGCCATAACTCCCAATGAATAAATCTTGACATAACTCTTGAAAACTATTAGGGAACGAAAGTGAAAAATCTATGGACAATCATTCTTAAATAATTCTTTCACATCCAACACTGACAAACTGGAGGGGTCTCAAAGGAGCCCCTGGTTAGAAGAGCCAGTCTTTGAGCCCTGTAAAGGAGAATCTCAGCTTTCTTTCTTTTTTTAATAAATTCTTTAGCCGTAAAATGTATTACTAAACCTGCACTATCTAAATGTAACACATCTGCAGACAATAAATCTGTAATATGAATATCTATTATTGTATATATTTTAACATTTAAAGATTCTGTTAATTCACATTTGTTCCCCATGTACTCCAAAAGTCATTAGCTAAAACAAACTGTTGCAGAAAAATGAAAGGCGTCCATTTTAGAAGTACTTACAGCCATTTGAGTTGTTCTCTTTGTGATACAGTACATCTTCACTTACCACATCAGTTGTACTATTCAGTACATTACTTTCAGAACTAGTGAAAGAGAGAAAAAGCAATATGCTAACTGAGCTGTAATTTATAATATTAAATAAAATGGTCTCTTCACTGTTCAGACATATAGGAATGCAAATGACTGCCAAAATCCGACAAATATGGTTTAAAAAAAAAGTTATTTGGCATAATCTACCCGTAGAAGATACTGAATTTTATTTTGTTCTGAATTTATTGTTACTTCTACCTCCAAAAACAGTTACATTCCTTCTTCAATTCATCTGCATGTTCTTTTTCAAACTAAACAGATAAGCAAACTCCACATATAAAAAAGCAGGTTACAAGTGATTGGCAAATCAGCCCCGAGTGTATGCCCGGTAACAATTTTGAGATCATATGAATAAATGTAGTCCCAGTTCTCTTTTCCCCCCAATCTTCATATTAGTACAAACCTATACGAATTCATTTAATTATAAATTCACCATGGACTTTCTTCCAGGGGGGATTAAACAACATTTAATCCAAAAAGTACCTTAATGTAACATTAAGACTGATATTTTGAAACTACAAAAGACCAGGACATTCAGGGTTACAGTTTCCACTTTTACAATAATTTTATATTTTGTGCATATACATTATGGCATGATAGTATGTGTAATGAAAATAATTTATTAGGCAAACATTTCACAAATATTGGGTTAACTATAGTATATAAAGGGATCAGACACATATGGGAGAGATATTCAGGCACTAGCCTCAGACTCAGGAGAGCTGGGTTCAGTTTCCTGTTCTGACAGATTTCAGAGTAGCAGCCGTGTTAGTCTGTGTTCGCAAAAAGAAAAGGAATACTTGTGGCACCTTAGAGACTGACACATTTATTTGAGCATAAGCTTTCGTGAGTTACAGCTCACTTCATCAGCATCCGATGAAGTGAGCTGTAGCTCACGAAAGCTTATGCTCAAATAAATTGGTTAGTCTCTAAGGTGCCACAAGTATTCCTTTCCTTTTTTGTTCTGACAGACTTACTGCTGTGTGACCTTTGGTAAGCTGCTTACCCTCCCTACCTCACAGCAGTAATCAGAGGATAAATACATTAAATGAAAGTGAAGCTCTCAAATACTACAGGTATGGAAACCATATAACTACCAAAGATAGAACATTCCCTGAAAAGTTTACTTCCATGCATCTAGGGTGACCAGACAGCAAGTGTGAAAAATCAGGACAGGGGGTGGGGGATTATAAGCGCCTATATAAGACAAAGCCCCAAATATCTGGACTGTCCCTATGAAATCGGGACATCTGGTCACCCTACATGCATCTGCAAGCATACCAACAGAAGCATGACTTGTAACAATGCAGACTGCACAATTTGAGATTATGATCCGGATCTTTCTTTAATCAAATGGACTTTTCAGTTTGTTTACCAACCAATGTAAGTGATTCACTAGTCAAATGGAGGTGTATTCACATGAACCATGTTTTGGGGACTTTTATGTTTGAGGGAGAAGGAAGAAAATTGAAAAATCTTTTAAGGCATTTTTAAGGTTCTTCATCAAATTGTTTTTATATTCATTAGAGAACTTAAAAATGTTATTAATGTTGAGCATTGCTGAAACCCCTACCCAATCATAATAAATCCTGCTTTTTTGTGTTTTTACTTGAGCACTTGGGTTGAAGAATAATAAGGTAATAAACCACACCAAATTATACAGTAGATGTATAAGATTTTTTATGTTTATGATCATTGGTAAGGATTTGGTTTCGATAGCTGTCAGGATGCTTATAACCTGGGATTGGTACTATTTAGAGTGTTAAATCGAAGTGAATAGAAATGAGTGAATCTGATGCCAAATCCTGCCATTCTTGGGCACCCAAATCTCCCCTGAGTAACGACTGAAGGATTTGTCCTGAAATCCACCTTTTTTCAAATTTACTTTAACATACAGTACTAAGCAATACCAATCCCGGGTTTTGGGTGACCTGACTTCAGTCAATGGGAGACATGTCTGAATAACGACTCCCGGAATGACCCTATGGGAAAAATAATTTCCAATAGCAGGGCTTATGGTAATTCACAACTGAAGGATAAAATTGACTCTCCTTTATAACGTCCAGAACTGTAAGAGATGTTGGAATTATATGACTGGAGAATCTCCTTTAGTTCAATATGTGGAACTAAAGTTTTAAATTTCAAAGGTTCCTGGTATCAGAGACAGCACTCCTTGCAGTTGAAGAAATTTCAAATACAATTAATGTGTCATTTGAATTTTTACTTATTTCGGCCCAGATTCTGCACGGTATCTTCTACCGTAGAATGTACCACCTGTGCAAAGTTCCATTGATTTCAGGGGAGTCTGCATATGTGCGGGAGTCTATGCTAGTGGATACCAATGATTGGGGCCTTAGTTACTTCTCACATTTTAAACTTCAACACACCTGAAATTTTATCTTGTCTCATTTATTCTTGTTAGGCTCCCTCCCCTCCACAGTGTCTATTGTTTTTAATGCTTGTTATTTAATTATAGAATTAGACATCACAAGTTGAACTGCATGCATTTTGTCATTTTCTCATGGATTTTTCTAATCCATGTTGAACAATAAATATATCACAATTCATAGGAAGTATGGAGGTAAAATATGTTTCTTGCCAATTTTGTTGTTTCAGGAAGAAAGAGAGTTTCTACGAGTAACTGTAGTTTTTTTAGTAGATTGTAGATACAGATTCACACCCTTGGGTGTGCCTGTGCACCAGACAGAACATTCTGTATTGCAGTGCCACCACTCACTATGCACGCTCCTTCAAAGGAATGAGCGTTTAGACCCAAGTTTTTATAAGATGTCATACCCCAGAGTCCCTTCAGTGCCTTTCAACCAGCAAAACAATACACATTATTCATCTGAATGAAAACCAACCCAAAACCTGTTTATTGGCAACTTTAAGTTCCAGGGAAAAGGAAAAGATGTGACCCTTTTCTAAACCCAATACATCATGGATTCAGTCTTGGCCTCATTGATGTCAATGGCATTTTTGTCACTGAATTCAATGGAGCCAGGATTTCACACCCTGGTTTTCACCCTTTGTCTCTAACATGCTTTGGAATGTACAGGTGACAAGTGCTACATAGTATTATTAATAACTTTTTCTTCTACATCCTAGAGAACTTGGAAATTTTACCAATGGGAAACATTATTCTACAATGACAACAAAATCCGTTCTTCATCTTTTCCGTGTGCAACATTTATAAAATTGTATTACTAATGTTAAGCCAAATTAAACATTAGAGGCCATTACAGTGGACGCACAAGTAGCTAAGGAGCACATATTCAGCAGTTTGTCCTCTTATTTGCTGCACTGGTTGTTATGGAAAAATCAGCATCCAATAATAATGCTTTATGTTTTACACTTCATAGTCAGTCAGTCAACAGGGTGTGACCCAGGCAGAATTTGACCATGATATTTAAGTATCAATTGTATAACGCCACTATTGAATGAGGAGTTTTTGGTGGCTGCATCACACATTATGAAAATTGCAATCTGCATGATGCGTAATGTGCTATTCAATCATTTGAATAATTGCTATTTAATCTGACATACTAGTACCTTAGAAATTATCTCAGAATCTCTCACTTGAACATAAACTAGTCAAAAACCATGTTTCCTGTCAATATTAATTAATGTGAACAATAGAAGACTTGCGCTGCTCTATACACAAATTAGATAAATTCATCAATACAGAAGAAATGGCATCTTCTAATCTGAAGTATTTGAAGCACATTCATGCATACTTCAAGATGTTTTTTTTACATCGAACATGCATGCATTGTAATACATTTTCAATATGCTTAGATACGCTCACTGTGTCTGGGCTTAAAATCTGTCCCTAAAATTGGTGATGCATAAAATAGAACATACAATAGACTGGCTTTGCACACTTTTTCTCATTCATTATCGATGAACCGTCATGACTCATAAGTGGCAGATAAAATGTTTTCATCAATTATTTGCATCAAACAATGAATGCAAAGATCACTCACTGCATATCCTTTCTTTCCCTCTTTCTCTAGTTACACAATTCTCAGTTTGCAAATTTGAATTTAAACGATATTATATGCTCATATACCCTTTATATGCACCTGTATTATAAAGTAATGTTGTAGGGTATTACATTTAGTTATATACATTATATATTACATAGGAAATACAGAAATTACTGTTGTAAAATGGATCTAACTTTATACAATTCCACTCACCAAGCCACAAGATAAATGGGAAGGCTGCAATGCATGTATTGCTTAACAATATTAAGACTGACATTTTGAAACTACAAAAGACAGGACATTCCTTGGTCTGGGTTGTAATTTAGCCAGCTAACTCCTTACCTAGCTTTTCCTTCAGCTAGCCCCTTATTTTCTCAATTAATCCTCAAGCTAGGAGGATACAGCAAACAGTTTTCTCCTGCTAGTGTCTGCCTTGCTATGAGGGAGGAGGCAGCATTTATGCTGGTCCCTTTCTCTCAGTTAATCCCGAAATGGTTTGGAAAGAGGGGAGTAATACCCTGCCCTTTCTTTAATGCTCCTGGCTCCAACCCTTAAAGATACAGGATCTTCTCCCAAGCATGTATGTGTGTGTATATACATAACCTTAAAGGGCTAAGCCACGATAGGATGGGCTGAACACTAGGCATCACAACCCTTAAGAGGACAGACCATCCCATCACACTGGCCCCATGAGTTCTTGCCACTGAAAGGAGCTCTTCCAACTACAACATCTGAATTCTCAGGCCTCTTTTACACTAAACCATTATTCAGTGGTTCAGGATTAGACTGTCTGAATATGTCTCCTCTCCATTTATTCTCTGCCATCCTGTCCCGCTCTGGCTGTTAACTGCCATAACTACTCTCGTACTCCTTATTACAATTACAGTGTTTTCTTTGTGGGACACATTTCCCTTACAATCTTAGGGTCACAAAATGAGTCAGCACTCTTGTGCTAGTTTTTGTTCCCAGTTCTGATTTCTGTCCATTTTTTTCCCCACATGAAAACTGTCCATGCAAATAGAGACAATGGTTTCCATGGAAAACTAATAATATTTTGTTTTTTGCACCAGAATATTTTCGCCTTTAATATACATTGGATAGGGATTCTCTTAGCACTCTAGGTTCTGTCTACTTAGTTTCTTCTTCTGACAACTACCATCTAGAATATTCCCATTAGGAATCAACTTTACGATGCATGATTGTGAGTAGGAGCCATAAGCTCCAACACACACACACACACACACAAGTTTTCAAATTTAAAAGGATTACTTTAGGTCCCATACAAGGTAGTTGGAAAATATGACTAGAATGGATCTTATATATGTTTCTGATTTCTGTACCTGACCTACTACAAAAGTGTACACAAATGTACTATACCAATTAACTGAAAAAAGCTGATCTGTGCACTTGTATTCTGCAATTAAATGGGCAAAAAGATACATTTCTGAATGTTCACACTTTACAGGACAAGTATCTGCAATTCCATATAACCACTAATGTTATACCCGGTTCAATAGTGCTCAACATAGGTGTTCTTAACAGTGCAAATTCTATCTATAATAGAGGCACAGGTGACTATAAGGAAGTATTCTGCACGTTACTCAGCCAAAACATCTGTTGGGAGAATGCTTTTTAATTGGATGGTTGCAACTTTAATAATGTTTAATGGGGGCAGGGGTGTTAATCCACCCTGACCCCTCTCCCCCCACAAACACACCAAAAAAAACCCTAGATATTTACTTGGATCCAGTATAGTATTAAATGGCTTCCTTAACAAATAATCAATAATCAGGAGACCTAGCAGTTTCTCAAGAAGACAATATTAAAGTCACAACTATAAACTAACCCAAGGCAAAGTAAAGATAGAACAGTAAGAGGCCAATATGACATCAGGAGCTCTTTAATGACCTGAAAATGAAAAATGAATCCCACAAAAGGTGGAATATGGACAAATTCCTAGGGAGATGTACAAAACAACACCATAAGCATGTAAGGACAAAATCAGAAAGGCTAAGGCACAAAATAAGTTACTCCTAACAAGATAATAAGACGAGGTTCTTTAAATATATTAGGCGCAAGACAAAAATGAAGGAAAAGATGTAGGTCTTCAACCTAGTGAAGAAGGAGAGCTAATCACGCAATCATAGAAATGCAAGGCTGGAAAGGACCTCAAGAAGTCATCAAGTCCAGTTCCCTGCACCAAAGCAGAACCAAATAAACCTAGACTATCCCTGACAGTTGTTTGTCTAACCTGTTCTTAAAACCTCCAATTCCACAATCTCCCTAGGAAGCATATTCCAGAGTTCAACTATGCTTATAGTTGGACAGCTTTTCCAAATATCTAACCTAAATCTCCCTTGCTGCAGATTAAGTCTATTAATTCTTTTCCTACCTTCAGTGGACCTGGAGAATAATTGATCTTGGTCCTCTTTATAACAGCCCTTAACATATCTGAAGACTTATCAGGTCCCCTCTCAGTCTTCTTTTCTCAAGACTAAATATGCCCAGGGGTTTTTTTTTTTTTTTTTTAACATTTCCTCATAGGTCAGGTTTTCTAAACCTTTGATCATTTTTGTTGCTCTCCTCTGGACTCTCCCCAATTTGTCTACATCTTTCTTAAAGTGTGGTGCCCAGAACTGGACACAGTATTCCAGTTTAGGTCTCACCAGTGCCTAGTACACAAGGACAATCACCTCCCATGTCTTACACGCAACACCCCTGTTAATATACCCCATAATGATATTGGCCTTTTTTGCAACTGCATCACACTATTGACTCATATTCAATTTGTGATCCACTATAACCTCCAGATCCTTCTCAGCAGTACTGTCATCTAGCGAGTTATTCCCCATCTTGGAGTTGTGCATTTGATTTTTTCCTTCCTTAGTGAAGTACTTTGCACTTGTCTTTATTGAATTTCATCTTGTTGATTTCAGACCAAGTCTCTAATTTGTCCAAGGTTATTTTGAATTCTAATCCTGTCCTCCAAAGTGTGTGCTCCTAACAATGATGTCATCTGTAAACTTTGTAAGCATACTCTCCACTCCATTATACAAGTCATTAACGAAAATATTGCTTAGTACCAGATCCAGGACTAACCCCTGAGCAAACCCCACTAAATACATACTCCCAGTTTGACAGCGAACCATTGATAACTACTCTTTTAGTATGGTCTTTCAATGAGTTGTGCACCCACCTTATGGTAATTTCATCTAAGCCACATTTCTCCAGTTTGCTTATGAGAATATTATGTAGAACTGTGTCAAAAGCCTTACTAAAAACCAAGATATATCACATCTATGGCATCCCCCCCATCCACTAGGCAAGTAACTCTGTCAAAGAAGGAAATTAAGTTGTTTTGACATTTGTTCTTGACAAATCCATGCTGGCTATTCCTTACAGCCCTATTATACTCCAGGTGCCTACAAACTGATTGTTTAATAATCTGTTCCAATATCCTCCCAGGTATCAAAGTTAGACTGATTGGTCTATAATTCCCAGGGTCCTCTTTGTTTTCCTTTTTAAAGATAGGTACTATGCTTGCCCTTCTCCAGTTCTCTGGGATATCACCCATCCTCCATTAGTTCTTGAAGATAATTGCTAATGGTTCTGAGATTGCTTAAGCTAGTTCCTTAAGTCTCACAGGATGAATTTCATCAGGCCCCGCCAACTTGATTACATATAATTTATCTAAGTATTCTTTAATCTGTTCTTTCCCTATTTTGGCTTGCATTCCTTCCTTCTTGTTGTTAATATTAATTGTATTGAGTACCTGGGCACCAGTAACTTTTCTAGTGAAGACTGAAGCAGAATAGGCATTTTTGATGTCATCACTTATTAGCTCTCCTTCCCCACAAGGTAAAGGACCTACACTTTTCTTCATCTTTCTCTTGCTCCTAAAGTATTTATAGAACTTCTTCTTGTTGTCTTATAAATCCCTTGCAAGGTACAACTCATTTTGTGCTTTAACCTTTCTGATTCCATTTCCATATGCTCATGCTATTCTTTTGCACTCCTTCTTAGCAATCTGTGTTTCCACTTTCTGTAGGATTCCTTTTTGGTTTAAGTCCTATTTTGATCTTAGGTACATGAGAGGAAATTCGGCCCCAGTGATGTCAGTGCCAAAACTCCCACTGACTTTAACAGAACCAAGATTTCACCCACAGTCATTAATCACAGCTTATTTGGTAAAATCAGATGTTGTGCACACATGTCTACATTTACTGACATATTTTATAAAGACAACCCTTCCAGCAAATTCTATATATTCTTCCTGTAACCCCTGAGAAACAATTACATTTCTTGTCATCTTATCTGCTTTGTACTACTTTATCCTCTCCTTCTGTTGTTCACAAATAATACCCATTGTTGGTAAGGGGAATTGAACTTGCAGAGTTAAGTTTATTGAATGGACTTTTTTTTATTTTATAGCAAGCACAAGTAAGAGTGTATTGATACTGGAAAAGGATGTGGTAATGTATCTCAAGGAATTACTGTGAATACATTTTTAGCTGTAGTCTCAAATTTAATAGTATCCATATACAAAATCTTTCTCTCCTAGCAATAAATTTTGAAGAGCGAGCTCATACCATACAATTATTACATACTGAATTTGGTAGTTATAGGCTCTGGCTTAAAATAAGTTGTTAGTCTTGCTTGGTTAAAAAAGCATCCCAAACTTGTATCAAAATAGGCATGTAAAATCCTCTCAGTGTATTGCCCTTGAGATCCATTTTAACAGCTGTACTTGCAAGCCATTAAAAAATAAAAGGAAACTACCCTGTGGACTACCTGAAAATAAAACACTTTTTATTCTATACTTATGAATACAGATTTCCTTTTATATAAAAAATACAGAAACCTATGTTTTTGATATACAGAATTTCACATCTTTCAGCATCACATCTTTGATGCAGAAAGCAGAACTTATAATTTCCTAAACCATGGCAAAACTGCAGCAGAATCACTGTAAAGACAATAAGCCGCCTAAATGTTATGAGAGGAAATGACTGTTAAAATGGAGATATTAAAAGGAAACACTGTGAAAACTTAAACCATACAATGTCTTTTTTCACTAGTAAGAGCAAATTACAAATTGTTACTCAATAGGATTTATTCAGCTTTCCTAAGATACAAATACCACAGATATTCATTGCACTGATTTGAAGGGCTACAAAATTCTTTCTTTACGAGTATGATGTGACATGGTTGAGCAAAGGAGTTGCCAAAAAGTGATAGGTTCTTGACCCTTCTTGCCTGCAAATGCAAGGATGGGGCAAGTAAGATGTGTGCACAGTGCCTTACTGCTGCTCCAAAACAAAGAATTGTACACTCCCACCTACTGCCCACTGTCAACAACATGTGTATGTGTGGGAGGAGGTTAAGGGCCTGACTATACACCCATGCTAGCTGACCACATTCCTTTAGGGCCAAAGAGAACCAACAGACATGATAGCTAGTTCCAAGATCATGTCTGAACCCTGTTTTAGTTGGACAGAGGTGTGTTGGCAGGGGGAAGAAAAGTTGAAAGAAACATTCTGACTCCACTTTCTTTCGCGTACACCCACGCACGAAGCCAGAATTATTTTGCTCTTTATATGCATCACTGTGGTATACAGTAAAGTTGAAGAGTGGCCGGTAACATAGGCATATCTAAATCTACATACATACATACATCCAAGGGAACAGTTTACTAACATACTTAGAAATACTGAACCATGTACTGGCAAAGAGCTCAGTACAAAATATTCACTAAAATCCCATGTCCTTGCAGGATATAGTCTATGATGCTCCCACAAAACCCAGGATAGTAACTGATGTTTTAGAAACAGCTAAAATCAGGTGGAATGTCTTAAGTTAGCATAAACCAATTTACATTATATCAATTATTGAGCAGAATTGTAATGTCTCCTAGTAGTATCTTTCTAAAATGCACTTGTGGAAGCTAATAGAATAAAGATATTAATGTTGGACTGACAACTCTCACAATATTCTACATTTATACACTGGAATAACGCATGACATTTATACCTATTGTTTGTCTTATGACAATAAGAAATACTGGTTGTTCCTTTTTGTTTAGCACGACCCCTTCCTTCACTCATCAATCTGCCTGGAGATGTAACCTGCATGAGAACCAAACTGAGAAATGTAAGAATATTTCTTGGTATTCTGAATTTTTTTTTTTAAATTTTGCCAATGAGGAAGTAAACAAACTAACAATAATTTGGCATATACTATATGCTGACAGGACGAGCCTTGAGAAAAACTGACAGTTTTTCGTTTCTTTTTTAAATGAGCAGTTCTGAAAATATTTCACCAAGTAAAGGATTTTTTTTATTCTCCAGTCAGTTTGCAAAGTCATAAAACCCTTCTAATGACCTACCTGTACAGCGACACCCATGATAAACTGCCGAATGATAATGGTAAGGCAAAGGGATGGTTAGCAACTCTCTCATCTATACTGTCCAATTACCTATTTTAAATCAAACTATGAAGTCTAAGCTTAGCTAATAAATGTAACTTTGTTCCTATTAGTGTAACCCATCATTGCCCTCCCCCATTTTCTCCCTTCCCCCTTCCATTGTTTTTCATAGCTACCTGTTAAATTCTAAATAGGGACAAGATGTAAGTCGTTTGAGAGGGGAAAGGATTGTCTTATAGTTTGTTTATACAGTGCTCAGCACAATGGGCCCCCATCTTGATTGGCATCTCTGGGCACAACTGCAGTACAAATAACTTATTATTTCTGGTCTGATCAAAATAAAACTATTGAACACAGAGTATTTTTTATTATACAGGAGTGTATATTGCACATGAAGTTTTTTCTTTACTGCTTCAAACTCTGCGCTTTATTTATTTTCAGTTCCAGAAATGTTCATTGTTAAGAACATACACGGAGGATTCGTCAGTGTAAAAACATTGGGAAAGTTGTGGCATTTCCTACAATTAGTTAGTGATCTCTGATGTGTTACGGATTCCTCAATCCCATTTCAATCATGTTTAGGCCTCGACATGGGAAAGAAATTGCAATTGTTAAACTGGTTGATTATCTCCTGACGATGGATTAGCTAAAGTGCTCGTGCTGATTTTTTTCATCTGTCTTAGCAGTTTCTGATATTTCTGACCACACATTTTTGTTGCTTCAGTGGCTCCGTTCCTTTTTCTATAAAAGGTTTCAGAGGGTAGTCTGGAGCAATCCATCTTCTGCTCTCAACTGGGCGTGCGCTGTCTCCTATTTCATTACTTTATCCTGTTTAAAGCTGGGATGGAGTGGGCCAATGAGGGGATATCCACTGTGGTGTAAGCTGAAGACACTCAGCCTTATAGTTCCACCATACCTAGCCCAACTAGAAAAAGGGATTGATTCTCCACACCAATTACATGCCAGTGTAAGAGAACGGAGAATCTGATGCACAGCATCTACATAAAATCCTTTGAATTTCTAAACTTTGTATATGACAATTTCCTTGTTCAAAAAGTGTTGCAGCAAAAGGGAAATTCTATATTAGACTTTGCCCTAACACATAAAGAGTTACTGATCACAGAACTAAAAAAGTTAATAGTAGCTTAGGTACAAGTGATCGTGACATGATCAGATTTATAATGTGCAAACAGAATAAAGTCCAGACCAGTAATCTATATATTTGGTGCTTTAATAGGGTCAATTTCACAAAGCTGAAAATAATGATGAGCTATGCCAGCTAGGAAGAATTTAATCACAAAAATTTGAATGATAATTGGGAATCATTTAAGGCCACTTTATTAGATGCCCAAAAGCCACAATCCCACAACTGAGAAAGAAAGTCATGATGGTTAAAAAAACCCAACCTGGTTTAGAAGGAGAAGAGGAGGCAGTTGTAAAAAAAAAATTAAAAATATACAAATGGAAGAAAGGAGAAGTTGATAGTAAGAAATATAAATCAGTATTTAGGAATTGTAAAAAACTGATAAGGGAAGCCAAAGGACACAAGGAGAAATCTATGGCCAGCAAAATTAGGGGCAATAAGAAGTTTCTTAAATATATTAGGAACAAAAAGAATTTTGACAATGGTATTAGACTATTACTAGATGGAAATGGTAGAATTATCATCAATAGTGCAGAAAAGAGCGAGGCATTCAATAAATATTTCTGTTCTATATTTGGAGAAAAACAGATGATGAAGATAACAGACTTGTCATTCCTTTGGTATCTTTGGAGGATGCTAAATAAAAGCTAGTACAGTCAGACATTTTTAAATCAGCAGGTCCAGATAACTTGTATCCAAGAATTTTAAAAGAGCTAGCTGAGGAACTCACTGGACCATTAATATTGATTTTCAGTAAGTCTTGGAACAGTGGGGAAGTTCCAGAAGACTGGACGAAAGCTGAAGTTGTGCCAATTTTTAAAAAGGGTAAATTGAATGACCCAGGTAATTACAGACCTGTCAGTCTGATACTGATCCCAGGCAACATAATGGAGTGGCAAATACAGGACTCGATTAATAGTGCACTAAAGGAGGGTAGTGTAATTACTGCAAATTAGCATGGGTTTATTGAAAATAGATCCTGTCATATTAACTTCATATCTTTTTTAATGAGACTACAGATTTGACTGACAACGGTAATAGTATTGACTTAATATACTTTGACTTGATACTACATGACATTTTGATTAAAAAACTAGAATGTAACAAAGTTAACATTAAAGGGATTGAAAACTGGCTAACTGATAGATCTCAAAATGTAAGTGTAATCAGGAAATCATCATCAACTAGATGGGTTTCCACTGGGGTCTTGCAGGAATTGATTTTTGGCATTATGATATTTAATCAATATTTATCAATATTTTATCAATGTTCTAGAAACAAACAGTTATCACTGATGAAGTCTGCAGATGACACAAAAGGTAGGGCAGTGGTAAATAATGAAAAGCACAGGTCACTGATTCAGAATGATCCGGATCACTTTGTAAACTTGGTGTTTTAATGTGGTTATATGTAAATGTATACATTTAGGAACAAAAATGTAGGCCATAGTTATAGAATAGGGGCATCTATCCTGGGAAGCAGTGACCCTGAAAGAGATTTGTGGGAGGTGGATAATCAGGTGAACATATGCTGCCAGTGTGACGCTGTGGTCAAAAGAGCTAATGCGATCCTTGGATGTATAAACAAAGGAATCTCAAATAGGAGTGGAGAGGTTATTTCACCTTTGTATATAAGTGGTTTTCAAAGTTTTTTTCTGGGGACCCAGTTGAAGAAAACTGTTGATGCCCGCAACTCAACGGAGCTCAGGATGAGAGGTTTGGGGTGTGGGAGGGGCTCAGGGCTAGGGCATAGTGTTGGGGTGCCAGGTGAGGACTGCGGGGTGGGACTGGGAATGAAGGTTTCAGGGTGTGGGAGGGGGCTCTGGACTAAGGCAGGGGATTGGGGATGGGTCAGGGCTCTGGGGTGGGGCCCGGGATGAGGAGCTGGGGTACAGGAGGGGCTCTGGGTTTGCGGGGGGCTTAGCGCTGGGGCAGAGGCTTGGGGTGCAGGAGGGGCTCTGGGCTGGGGGTGCAGGAAGGGGTTCTGGGTTTAAGGGGCTCAGGGCTGGGGCAGGGGATTGGGACACAGACTTAACTCCGGCAACTCCCGGTCAGCAACACAGCCAGGGTGCTGAGGCAGGCTTCCCACCTGTCCTGGCACCATGGACTGTGCTGCGCCCTGGAAGCGGCCAGCAGCAGGTCCGGCTCCTAGGTAGAGGCATGCAAGTGGCTCTGCATGGCTCTCATCCACAGGCACTGCCTCCCCTCCCCCCCGCAGAGCCAATGCCCGGGGCAGGGGCAGCACACGGAGCCCCGTGGCCCCCCCTGCCTAGAAGCCAGACCTGCTGCTGGCTGCTTCTGAGGCGCAGCACGGTGTGGGACAGGTAGGCACTAGCCTGCCTTACCTGGGCAGAACTGCTGATGGGACTTTTAACGTCCTGGTAGGTGGTGCTGACCAGAGCCGCTAGGTTCTCTGGGTGCTGAGCAAGGCGACCCAGTGCCTTACGTGCTGCGACCTGAACTTTAAAGAACACTGGACTAAATGATCACAACTGTCCCTTCTGGCCTTAGAATCTATAAAACTTTGAATCTAAGACTGATTCAAAGACAACTGAGAGATGGATTAAGATAATTCAGACAAGATTGAGCTAACGTTAGTAAAATGGAGTAATCATCCCAAAGTACAGGTGAGCCAACTAGTCCAGCATTTGTCCCACAGGCTCACAGTTTGGAGGCCTTACTAGACCCAAGTAGCTAAAGTAGTAATTATGATCAAGAATATTCTTCTAATCTACAGTTGGTGAAACTACTATGATCTGATTGCTTTCCCTGGATGTTGACCTTGCTACACTTTATACATACTTTTGTTACCAACACCAGACTGCTGCAATTGGCTTTACACAGGGCTGAACCTTGGAATCATTTAGAAGCTGAAGTTAGTACCAATTGCTGCACCTTGCTTATTAAGGAAACATTAGCCAGTACACTGGCAACAAGTGCAGATCACAAAGTACCAGTTAGAATCAGGACATTATTCTAAGTGTTTACCTAGAAAGCTTAAACTGTTTGGGATCTGGCTACCTATGAGGTTACCCTTCTCATGCAATACTGCTGCAGTTGTGATCAGCAGAGGCACTTGAGCTGGATCCTCTTACACACCCATTTTAAGAGGGACACAGCTGCTGGAAGGGCACTTTTCTTGAAGTGTTTTCAACTGTGGAACTTGTTATTGCCTTGGTTCACCAAAGCCCATTGTTTGTAGTTTACATTTTATTATCATAGAGAAACCTAGAATCATGAATATGTCTTATGAATAAATTAAATGAACCATGTACTGACAGGAAGTTAAATAATGATAAGCCTTCTGTATAGCTAGCTTCCATTACGTGTGAATGGGACATCTTACGGCCACGAATACTTAGAAAGCAAACTGAATCATTCAAAATATATTTCATTCTATGATTTTAAAAGTAATGGTCTTCAATTCAAGTGATTGTTAAACCATAAATAATTCTAAATCTCTTGGCAAGTTAAGAGTATTGCTTCATAGGTCTGTGGTAGCTCCTCTGTTGTGCTAAGACAGTTATTTGTACAGAGTCCAAAAGTTTCAGTTCTCAAACCTCTTTTCTATCTTCTCCTTACTTGTATTCGTAATTATCAATCTTGGTGATACTCATCAGTCTCCCTCACACATACAGTAACTTCTTCCTGTTCCACCTCTTTTGTCTTAACAAATAAACTTGTGGATATTTGTTTCACCTCCTGTCAGCTACAGATGGTGAAGACAGAAGTACTTCTTTTGGGCACGATGAGTATCCTTAAACATAGCACTTTCTTTCTTCAACATTCCTCCTTCACTCAGATTGTAACTTGCCTCTACCATCTACTCTAGGCCATTTTTACCACCATTGTCAACCTGACCTTGAACTCTGCTCCTCTTTCCATACATTGTACATCAGAAAATCTGTCTACAGTCACCTAAGTAACAATGGCTGTGCACATAACTGCCTCACCTTAGATCTCTGCATTTGCATTCATCTTTTTTCATCTTTGAAAATCCATAGTGTATGGCCTCCTAAAGCTATAGGATTTAGAACTCTAGCATGTGCAGAATTTTGTCACCTGCCTCCCCACATGCTAAAAAAAATGTAAAGATCTCACCCCCTCCTGAAACATCTCCAGCCTATTCGGTTCAGGACCCAGTTCAATCCAAAAGAACTTTTCCTTGTTTTTAAGCCTCCAAATGAACTTAAAGAGTCACTAAGGCAGACTGGTTCCTCTCTCCACTTCCTTCACTCATTTAGCACCATTGTGCTCTCTGTCTTTTCACACATCACCACATTTGCTCTAATATTTACCTGTTCTGCTGTTTCTTCCTACCACTGAAGTCCACCTTTTCCCTCATCTCCCATACTCAACATATTTCCATCTCTTCAGATCTTAACTTAATATATATATATATATATATATATATATATATATATATATATATCTTTTTCCAATGCTTATGATGATATTCTTTCATTTATAAAATATCTTTTCATAAATGTTATGTAATTTCTATCTTATGCCAAAATCACATTTTGCAATTCTTGAAAGTTTAGGGATACAGATTTATACAAGATGTTATGCCAATAAAGTTGTATTACACCACAATACACAATCAGTAACTGAATTTTAAAACCTACCTGTGTTTTTCACCCTGCTTTACCTGGCTGGCTTGATGCAATTGCTCAGGCATAGTTAAGTAAGTTGTAGATTCCACTAAAATGACTCTGAAAAAAAGCAAACATGCATTCTTACTGTACATATTATTTACAAAATGGAAGTTTATTACTTTATCTAAAAATCTGAAACAAAGTCCTGGTAAAGAAAAGTATTACAGTCCTCACATTGGAAAACTTAAAAAGTACACTAAAATGTGCAAAAATATAAGGGACAAGAAGTTTACTTTTTTTCAAAATTATGACTCAAGTTTCAAATTCACAAAAATTCCAAGACACTTCTCAAAACATAAGCCACAATTAACTTCTTTGTAATTTAATAATAGGAAAAAAATGGTTACTAACCTTTCTGTAACTGTTATTCTTCAAGAGATGTTGTGCATTTCCATTCCACTGTAGGTGCGTGCACTGGACACACACACTCACCTAGAGTGGAATGGACATGTGCAGTCACTCAGACAAGAACCTACTTGGAGCCACCTATTCAAGGAGCAAGTATATTATGAAAAACCAAAACTATTACTTTAGCTAGATCATAGGTCAATTTGGAGTCCTTCCTGCAAATCGATGAAGAAATACTTTTCAAATGACATATGGCATAACCTTCAACACATCCTCAGCCATAGTAAAGAAAATAAAAATCTGAACATTCAGCAATGTCCCACAGCTTAATAGAACTCAGGTATGAACATTAAAATAGGAACTATTTTTTCCAAAAAATTTACATATCCAGAGACTAATTCCATACTGAATGAAATGAAACATCCAACTGTCTCTGCTCATCAATGTAACTTTCCAGTAACTATGAGTAAGGCGGTGAGTTGGTCACGGATTCCGTGACTTTCTGTGACTTCTGCAGCGGCTGGTGCTGGCTCAGGGGCTGTCCAAGCCTGGCAGCCCCTGGGCCAGCAGCAGCAGTTTGGTGTGTGGGAGGGGGCTCATGCCTAGAGACAGGAGAGCTCTTACCTCGGGGTATGGGGGCTCCCACTGGCATGGTCCTACAGCTCCTAGGCTGCGGAAGGGCTTAAGTAGGTTTTTGTTTGAGTGACTGGACATGTCCCACTGGCTGCGGTTCCACCCCCAGTCTCTCCAGTACCTTAAGTAAACACTTTCCCAGAGATCCAACCTTGTGGGTACTCTGAATTTACAGTTCAGTTCTTCAGGCACACATGATAGTGAATGCAGACTGTCTCATGGGTTTGTAAGAGCTTCAAAAAACACTCTTTACTTTAGTGAGACAAGAATTATGCAGACCTAGACAAAACTAAAAATACCTATTTGCATTTCCCTGCTTCAATTTCCTCACTACTCAGACGTTATTTGGGCTTTCTGGGGTGTTCAGGATCCCCCTTACTGAACATGACTTCTCTGAATCATGAATCTGTCTCTTTCCTCTGCAGCCAGTTTCCTATCTGCTCTCCCTATACAGTGGCCAGCAAAAGAACCTCTCTTTTACAACTTCCTCTTTGGTGAGGTGACCCTCTGATCAGTTTAGTTAAGAGACTGAAGTCCCTTACCAGGTAATCGGTTGCTTAGTTACTTTTTCCCTGGAGTTCAAACTGAAAAATTGGTATGCCCTGGGTAGAGAATCTCTTTGTTCAGAGGTGCACCATTTGAATGGATGATTATCAAAGTTTAATGACCCTCTATTGTTAGCCCTGTGCCAGGTACAAGAATTTCTCTTGTCACTTCCAATGGGTTTTAGCTCTCAGTACAGAGGCAACAGACAGCAGAGAAGGCAAACAAGCTCCACATTCAAACTAGGATTTGGAATCTGACACAGATACACAGAGCCTCCAATATCAACCAGAATTCCCCTAAGTAGTCACACTGACCATGACACATAATACTCCAAGTGAGTAAGGGTAGCAGAACCTGGACTAAATATATTGATGCAGCTCCAGCTCTCCCTAAGGCTATGTCTACAGAGCCCTGCGGTTCAGACTAGGGGGATGTGAATTGCAGCACACACTTAACTCCCCCATGTGGACCATGTGGGTGTGAACTAAAAGGTACATAGTTTACATTTATGTAGTTCTCTTTAAACAGCAGTTCACACCGTCAAAGTCCAAACTGTGGGGCGATGTAGACAAGCCCTCAGCATAGGCACTTATATAACTTGAGAGCCAATTTAAACAATACTCCATGTTGTGGTCTCAAATCATCATTTCACTGGCCTTCGGGAGTTTTGTCCTGATCAAACTTTCACTGTTCGTCTTTGATGAGCTAATATGACCCCTATCCATGCAAAGCATGTTTGACAATGTTTTAAACTTGGATGTGTAAAATTAGAGACGGAGCTAGGTACCTAAGTAAAGAGTCCTGATGTGTTCATGGCTCTCAGTGAAGCCAAAGACAGTGGTGAATGATCAGCCCCTCTGAAAATCAGGCCATGTTTATCTACATGACTAAAAAGGATTTAGACACCTAATTTTAGGCACCCTACCTTTGGGTGAAGTGCTTAAACTGTTCTTGTTTGTTTAAGAAGCTAATGCACCCTGCATTTGCTAATGATGCAAAGTTCAAATGCCCCTGTTGGAAAAACAACAAGGAGTCCTTGTGGCACCTTAGAGACTAAGATTTATTTGGGCATAAGCTTTCATGGGATAAAACCCACTCCATCAGATGCATGGAGTGGAAAATACAGTAGGGAGGTTTAAATACAAAGCATATGAAAAGATGGGCGTTGCCTTACCAAATGGGGGGTCAGTGCTAACGAGCCAATTCAATTAAGGTGGAAGTGGACTATTCTCAACAGTTGACAAGAAGGGGTGGAAATCACTTTTGTAGTGCTAATGAGGCCAATGTAAACAAAGTGGCCCATTTCAAACAGTTGACAAGAAGGAGTGAGTATAAGCAGGGGAATATTAGTTTTTGTAGTGACCCATCCTCTCCCAGTCTTTATTCAGGCCTAATTTGATGGTGTCCAGTTTGCAAATTAATTCCAGTTCTGCAATTTCTCATTGGAATCTGTGTTTGAAGTTTTTTTATTGGAGAATTGGGACTTTTAAGTCTGTTACTGAGTGTCTAGGGAGACTGAAGTGTTCTCCTACCGGTTCTTGAATGTTATAATTCTTGATGTCAGATTTGTGCCCATTTATTCTTTTGCGTAGAGATTGTCCAGTTTGGCCAATGTACATGGCAGAGGGGCATTGCTGGCACATGATGGCATATATCACATTGGTAGATGTGCAGGTGAACGAGCCCCCTGATGGTGTGGCTGATGTGGTTAGGCCCTATGATAGTGTCCCTTGAATAGATATGCGGACAGAGTTGGCACCGGGGTTTGTTGCAAGGTTTGGCCGCAAGGACTCCTCATTGTTTTTGCTGATACAGACTAACATGGCTACCACTCTGAAACCTGTTGGAAAAAGACAGTCTGACCAAATCTCTGGGAGTAAGTACTGATATTCTGTCTTCTTGAGGCATCACAGCACACTCTCAAGACAATGTCATGAAAGGAGGAGGATTGACATGACAGTCAACTCAGGTTTCCCCTCACCAAGTATATGGCCATCTCCAGGGTAGAAGAGAGATCTACAGCTCTCCTGGATGGTCAACTTAATTGGGAAGGTACTGGGTACACTGCTATTTGAACTGTAATGCCTCCCTGAGAGAAGGCAGAGAGACAACAGGTTGTCAGGCATTTGCTCACTAAATCATCTATGGACATTGATGATTTGCACTAACTGTTGCCATTTTGGGGCCAAGTTATTCAATGGGGGTGGGAAAGCAACTAGAATACCAGCTGTTGTCCTCACCTTTCCTTGTTTTCTGTTGCTCAGATTTCTAACATGGGAATGGTACAGAGATTACACATGGATCTTGCAATCTGATGATCTCCTCCCACCAATGGATAGAAGTCAGGTGCCTCTGGTGACTTTTTAAAGTAGTGTTTTTAAATGAAGTCATACCCATATATTTGATACCAATTAGGGATGTTGATTAATCGCAGTTAACTCACGCGATTAACTAAAAAAAATTAATCACAATTAAAAAAATAAATTGCAATTAATCGTAGTTTTAATCACACTGTTAAACAATAGAATATCAATTGAAATTTATTACATATTTTGGATGTTTTCTACATTTTCGAATATATTCATTTCAATTACAACACAGAATACAAAGTGTACAGTGCTCACTTTATATTATTTTTATTACAAATATTTGCACTGTAAAAATGATAAAAGAAATAGTTTTCAGAGTAGCAGCCGTGTTAGTCTGTATTCTCAAAAAGAAAAGGAGTACTTGTGGCACCTTAGAGACTAACCAATTTATTTGAGCATAAGCTTTCGTGAGCTATAGCTCACTTCATCGGATGCATAAAATAGTATTGAAAATAGGTGAATTGAAAAATACTATTTTTCAATTCACCTAATGCAAGTACTGTAGTGCAATTTCTTTATCATGACAGTTGAACTTACAAATGTAGAATTAGGTACAAAAAAACCTGCATTCAAAAATAAAACAAAGTAAAACTTTAGAGCCTACAAGTCTAATCAGTCCTACTTCTTGTTCCACCAATCACTCAGACAAACAAGCTTGTTTATATTTGCAGAAGATAATGTTGCCCACTTCTTGTTTACAATGTCACCTGAAAGTGAGAACAGGTGTACACATAGTACTGTTGTAGCCGGTGTCGCAAGATATTTACGTGCCAGATGCGCTAAAGATTCATATGTCTCTTCATGCTTCAACCAGCATTCCAGAGAACGTGTCCACGCTGATGACAGGTTCTGCTCGATAATGATCCAAAGCAGTGTGGACCGACGCATGTTCATTCTCATCATCTGAGTCAGATGCCACCAGCAGAAGGTTGATTTTCTTTTTTGGTGGTTCAGGTTCTGTCGTTTCCGCGTAAGAGTGTTGCTTTTATAAGACTTCTGAAAGCATGCTCCACACCTCGTCCCTCTCAGATTTTGGAAGGCACTTCAGATTTTTAAACTTTTGGTTGGGTGCTGTAACTATCTTTAGAAATCTCACATTGGTACCTTCTTTGCGTTTTGTCAAATCTGCAGTGAAAGTGTTCTTAAAACGAACAACATGTGCTGGGTCATCATCTGAGACTGCTAGAACATGAAATATATGGCAGAATGTGGGTAAAACAGAGCAGGAGACACACAATTCTCCCTCAAGGAGTTCAGTCACAAATTTAATTAACACATTTTTTTAACAGCATCATCAGCATGAAAGCATGTCCTCTGGAACGGTGGCTGAAGCACAAAGAGGCATATGAATCTTTAGCGCATCTGGCACGTAAATATCTTGTGACGCTGGCTTCAACACTGGAGCGTGAATGCCTGTTCTCTGTTTCAGATGACATTGTAATTAAGAAGTGGGTAGCATTATCTCCCGTAAATGTAAACAAACTTGTCTGTCTTAGAGATTGTCTGAACAAGAAGTAGGACTGAGTAGACTTGTAGTCTCTAAAGTTTTACATTGTTTTATTTTTGAGTGCAGTTATGTAACCAAAAAAAAATCTACATTTTTAAGTTTCATTTTCATGATAAAGAGATTGCATGACAGTACTTGCATGCGGTGAATTGAAAAATACTATTTCTTTCGGTTTTTACAGTGCAAATATTTGTAATCAAAAATAAATATAACGTGAGCACTGTACACTTTATGTTCTGTTTTGTAATTTAAATCAGTATATTTGAAAATGTAGAAAACATCAAAAAATATTTAAATAAATGGTATTCTATTATTCTTTAACTGGGCAATTAAATCGCGATCAAGTTTTTTAATTGCCCGATTAATCGTGATGAATTTTTTTAAATGCTTGACAGCCCTAGAACAAATCACATTAAGTAATATCCATTTCCACAATATATTCATCTGGTGCATTAAACTTCTGGTTTTCCTGTTGTGATAAATCCCTTTCCCATTTTTGTCAAATGAAAAATAAAAATACCAGAATAAGCTCAGATAGCCAAATGGGGTGATGATTTTAGTGTATCACTCAATTTTTATGCTTTTATACCCTTTTTCTCCCTTATTTGTTTAGTTTTTCTCTGAAATTTTGGAGAGTCTCTCTAATTTACTAATTAATTAATTCATGTATGAATCTATGAAAATATAGGAAAATATCTGTGACTTCACCCCTAAAAAACCTTTAGCAGCTTCTCTTCTTTTTTCCCTAGAAGACTCTTGTCTACTCATTCTGACACTGAGTGGTTTTCCACATTTGGATCCTACCTACTTCCGTTTTGATTCGTGCAACATTAAGAATAATTTAGCTGATCAAAAACAGAAAGCGGGGAGGGAGAGAAAACAGTAAGTCATTGGCCAAGCACTACAATTTTGATAATGCTGTTGTAGAATTTCTATTTTACCATACTTGCTACGGAACAATCAAGTGTAAACTGATCTCAACAACCAGTAGACAGAACTCACTCAGCCTGGTCAAACCAAATGTCTATATTTTTTCTGAACCATACTAAGAAAGCAGTAGCAGAAGGAAGATAATATCTGTACAGTATAAAAATAGAGTGACCTGATTCTCAGCTGATGTAAACTGGCATAGCTCCAGCTGAGGATCTGTGCTCTTAGCTTTCAATGGTGCTATGCCAATTTACATCATCTGAGGTTCTGGCTCACAGTTTTCACAATCAAAAAGTCAAAACTGACCAGCAGTTACCATTCTATGATATTTAATATATGGAAATATTTCCCCATATTAGAAGATAAAATAGTTGCAGTACTTTAGAGAGAAACGTTTTGAAACTGTTAAGAGCATTTACTTTTTAAAAATTAAATATAAATATTCAATAAGAGTTTAACAAACATATAACAAGTGTAAGTACAGAAAGTATTTGTTTTTTTAAAAAAAAGGAAAAAGAAACAATGCTACATCTAATAAAACAGAGAACTACCAGTGGAGTTATTTAGCAAGAAAATTTTTCTGCTATGTAAATATCAGGAGTTTTCCCTATATTTAACAAAGAGTTGAAATACCTCCGCTTTTCAATAAAAAGAAAAGGAGAACTTGTGGTACCTTAGAGACTAACAAATTTATTTGAGCATAAGCTTTCGTGAGCTACAGCTCACTTCATCGGATGCATACAGTGGAAAATACAGTGTGGAGATTTTATATACACAGACAACATGAAACAATGGGTGTTACCATACACACTGTAACGAGAGTGACCAGGTAAGGTGAGCTATTACCAGCAGGAGAGAAAAAAAACCTTTCGTAGTGATAATCAGGGTGGGCCATTTCCAGCAGTTGACAAGAATGTGTGAGGAACAGCATGGGGGGAAACAAACATGGGGAAATAGTTTTACTTTGTGTAATGACACATCCATTCCCAGTCTTTATTCAAGACTACTGTAATGGTGTCCAGTTTGCAAATTAATTCCAATTCAGCAGTCTCTCGTTGGAGTCTGTTTTTGAAGTTTTGAAGTGACCAGAGAGATTGAAGTGTTCTCCGACTGGTTTTGAATGTTATAATTCTTGAAGTCTGATTTGTGTCCATTTATTCTTTTACGTAGAGTCCTTGCTTACAGACAGCCCCCCAACCTGAAGCAAATACTCACCAGCAACCACACACCACACAACAGAACCACTAACCCAGGAACCTATCCTTGCAACAAAGCCCGTTGCCAACTGTCCCCACATATCTATTCAGGGGACACCATCACAGGGCCTAATAACATCAGCCACACTATCAGAGGCTCGTTCACCTGCACATCTACCAATGTGATATATGCCATCATGTGCCAGCAATGCCCCTCTGCCATGTACATTGGCCAAACCGGACAGTCTCTATGTAAAAGAATAAATGAACACAAATCAGACGTCAAGAATTATAACATTCAAAAACCACTCAGATAACACTTCAATCTCTCTGGTCACTTGATTTCAGACCTAAAAGTCCCAATTCTTCAACAAAAAAACTTCAAAAACAGACTCCAAAGAGAGACTTCTGAATTGGAATTAATTTGCAAACTGGACACCATTACATTAGGCTTGAATAAAGACTGGGAGTGGATGTGTCATTACAAAAAGTAGAACTATTTCCCCATGTTTATTCCCCATCCCCACTGTCCCTCACACCTTCTTGTCAACTGCTGGAAATGGTCCACCTTGATTATCACTACAAAAGGTTTTTTTTCTCTCCTGCTGGTAATAGCTCACCTTATCTGATCACTCTTGTTACAGTGTGTATGGTAACACCCATTGTTTCATGTTCTCTGTGTATATAAAATCTCCCCACTGTATTTTCCGCTGCATGCATCCGATGAAGTGAGCTGTAGCTCACGAAAGCTTATGCTCAAATAAATTTGTTAGTCTCTAAGGTGCCACAAGTACTCCTTTTCTTTTTGTGGATACAGACTAACATGGCTGCTACTCGGAAACCTGTCACTCCACTTTTCAATGTATCCTTTTCAAGTGTCCACTCTGTACAGTGTATTTAAAATGTTTCAGAATGTATTATTGGAGTCCTTCAGACTTCTTTCCAGTACTGTACATAGAGCCCTACCAAATTCACAGTCCATTTTGATCAATTTCATGGCTGGGGGGGACAGGGTTTAAAATTAGTCAATTTCACATTTTCATGTGTTTACAACTGAAATTTCAGTGTCCTGACAGTGAGGGTCTCAACACATTCCTCTGCCAGCAGCCCTGCAGGGGAAAGAGAAATCCTGTCCCTCCCCATCCTGGTGGGGACTCATAGCTAGGAGCCCCCTGGCTGGGGCGCTCCCAGCAGCAGGGGAGATCGAACCCACCTCCACAAGCCTCCAGCTGCAGGAACCTCCAGGGCTGTTGTCCAGCATGGGAGCTTCCTGCAGCAGGGGGAGGCCCTCGGAGTGGAGTCTGATCTCCCCCGAGGGCAGCCGTGCAGGGACTTGCAGCTAGGGGTTCCTGGCTGGGGTGCTCCCAGCAGCAAGGGGGAGATCAGATTTCATGGGGAAAGGTTAATTTTATGGCCTGTGACACATTTTTCATTGCTGTGAAATTGGTAGGGCCCTATACATAGTTAAGCAAATGAATTCCCAGAGAAGGCCCGAATGGTTCAGAAGACTGGCAATGTGATATGGAACCTTTCACCTGTAGCTTGCAGTTATTTAAAATAGTTGTGATCCAATAGCTGCAGAGTCATCCAGATGAAATTAGTTTACTTGGTGGCCCTAATCTACTTTCTGGTGGACAGGTATCCACATCATAAAAACCACAAGAGGTACCCATGCTGATTGTCTTAAGGAATGAACAAACATGGAAACTAAACTAATTCATCTGACACCCCCCCCCCGAGGTAGTTCAGGTCAAAGCACAATGGTGGGACACTGAAAGCAACTTCACCAGCTGCTGCCCATGCTGAACCTATTTTTCAAGTATGTAGAAGTTTGTTACAAGGAGGAGGAAGAAAAATTATTTTTCTTGACCTCTGAGGATAAGACAAGAAGCAATGGGCTTAATTTGCAGCAAGGGAGGTTTAGGCTGGACATTAGGAAAAACTTCCTAACTGTCAGGGTGGTTAAGCGCTGGAATAAATTGCCTAGGGAAGTTGTGGAATCTCCGTCATTGGAGATTTTTAAGAGCAGGTTAGACAAACACCTGTTAGAAATGGTCTATATAATACTTAGTCCTGTCATGAGTGCTGGGTACTGGACTAGATGACCTCTCCAGCTCCCTTCCAGTCCTATGATTCTATGATTCTATTTTGTAGATAAACAGAGGACTTCCATCCTCAGAACTGTCAAACTAGCAAATATTAACAAACATTAAATTCACTTCACAAAAAAATGAAAATAAAACTGTGATGAATTAACATGAATGAGTACCAGTCACATAACAAAAAAGCACACTGACAAATTTCCATTAATCGTTCATGTTTCATCACGAGAGTACTTTGTAATTCCTGAGATTTTTTTGGCATATCCCATTTTATCCTATCACATATGAAATTACAAGGAGGCAATGTGCGTATTAAACAGGGTATCATTAAGAGAAGCTAGAAATAATACAGAAAACTGTTTTGTGTTCTGTGCTCTTAAATACAAATTAATTTTATGGTCCTGTATTTGGGTCTGCAGATTAAAGACAAAATCTGGAGCCAGATCACACAGCACTGAGATATTACAGCAACATAACTTTCTACTTCTTACATAGTAGAAAAAAAAATGTTTGCATCTCTGGAGATGTTCCATATATTGTGAATACAAAAGAAAAAAATAGATTAATTGATGGTGATGTGAGTCCCTTGGCAAATGCGTATATTCTCTTTTGCATGAATATTTCAGTTTAGTAATTTAACCAGCAGGACAAAGCAGATTGGGTGGGGGGGGAACCCTATTAATTAACATGGTTTGTTTCTCTTTGGAATTCTGCTGGATCTCAGCCATACACAAAAATACAAGCAAGGTTCATGAACTCCATTTGATGAAAGCTGTAGTTTCATTGCTTACACCAAGATGGATTCCAATTAAGGTTTATTTATCTACTTTATTCATTATCATAGTGCTTGTAACAATTTGGGAAATGCAAATTCCTATAATTTAACTTCAATTTTTCCTACATTTTTAAAGAGGAGAAAATTATGAAAAAGACTAGATATACATATTATTATAGTTATGATTTTTGTCTTTACAAAATTGCCTACCTGAATGTTCCATCAGTTCTGAAGGGACTAGTAACATTCAGACTAACTTTCTTCAGTTCATAACATGGGGATTTGCATTTTAATACATCCTAAAAGAGAATAAAAAGTTATATCAGTGTGGGAAAATAAAAAAAACACTCCATACTTAATCGAAAATAAACTAGTAACTAGGCAAAAAATATTCCAAATACATGGTATAGTTAATTTCCTGTACACTGATATTAATATCACTAGTATAATTAACATGTAAGGTTTTGTTGCCAACATATAAAAGATGATTTAGGGCCCAATTCCTTTTAAACATACATGCTCAACCCCCACCCTTCTCCAACCCCGCTTTTCAGAATTCTCATATACAATACGACTAAGGATTGAGGGGAGGAAAAGCTATTTTTCTTCTTTTTTTCATATCACGTCTATCCTTCTCCCTATCACAACCCTCTCCTCCACCAAATTCTTCTTACCCACTAGCTCTTGTGTATAAATGCTCTCCCCAAACCTCTCCACATTGCTCCTCCTCAAGGCTTACTGCTTCCCTGATGCCTACAAAAAAGTCAGCCAATTCATGAAGGTAAGATTGAGGAGTAGCTGGATATATATATATTTGTATATTTTATTTAAAATTAAGCTAGTGGATGTCATCATCATGTTCCTATTACGCCTCTGGCATTCAAGGCCATGGTGAAGCTCCTCCACTCCTGTCTGTTTCTGGCAAGTCTTTCAATGGCTCCCCAGCTGTGCCCCAGGTTTTTCAGCTCAGCTTCCACAACTCTTCGCCATGTTGTTTTTGGGCAGCCTCGTTTTTGCTTGCCTTTGGGTGTCCATCTTATTGCTACTCTGGTGATGGAATCAGTTTCCATCCGAAGCACATGACCGATCCACCTCCAATGATGGCAATGATGGTGCTCAGATTCTCTTGGCTGAACTGCGTCAATAGATCTTGGTTTGAGATTGTTCTGAGCCAAAAGATACGGAGGATTTTTCTGAGGCAGGTTGTATGGAATGAAGACAGTTTGGACATGTCATACTTTCTCATTCCCCAGCATTCTGCACTATAAAGTAGTGTTGAAAATACGCAGCTCTGATAAATCTTGAGCTTAGTTTTGGTGTTGTATTTTGATGATTTCCAGACTGTATTTAAGCTCCTGAAGGTGTTCGTGGCTTTATTGATTCTGTTCCGGATATCCTGGCTTGTTCCACCATCCTGGCTGCCCAAGTATGTGAATGGTGCTGCCCAAGTATGTGAATGTTTCTATACTGGTGAGAACATAATCCTCTATCCATACTGGTGATGGTGAGGCAACATTAAAGCTCATGATATCTGTCTTATTGCGGTTGATTTTCAGTCCAATTTGCTGGCTGAATGCATTGAGTAGAGTTGTTTTTTCTTGTATATGGTGTTGGGTATGAGATAGGAGAGCGAGATTATTTGCAAAGTCCAGGTCTTCAGGGGATGAGAAGAGTGTCTATTTATGCCTCTTGACATGTCTTCTGTTGTATGCTGCATTACCCAGTCAATGGCAATGCTGAAGAGGATTGCAGACATGACACACCCTTGACATACTCCTGTTTTGACTTCAAAACAGCTCACTGTGATCAACACTACTTGTAAACTTGAAATAGAAGCTTTTGATGACACCGATTATATGGAAAGGAATTCCATATGCTGCGGAATGCGCCACAGGCTGGACCTGTGAATGTTATCAAAAGCCTTCTCAAAGCTTATGAAATTTATGTAGCGTTGCCATTCCCATTCTAAGCACTGTTCTATTATGTTTCGTAGAGTGACGATCTAGTCTGTGCATCCACGCCCTTTCCGAAAACCAACTTGCTCTTTTCTGAGAATGCTATCAACTGCCTCTGATATACGTTGGACTATGGTCTTACACAATACTTTCCTTGGCACAGATAAAAGTGTGATACCATGCCAGTTATTACAATCACAGAGTTCCTGTCTTTGGTATCTTCACTATAACCCCATTGGTCCACTCATCTGGCACTTTTTCCCTTTCCCAAACTGATGTAAATAGAGGGGCCAGGATAGATGCTGCTGATTTAGGATTTACCTTGAACAATTCTGCTCAAGTTATCCTTGCCAGGAGCTTTCCCATTTTTTAAGGATTTGATGGCTTGAACGATCTTTTCCTTAGTTCCTTAGCTGATACCAAGATCTTCTTCTGCTTCCTGGATGTTTGCTTCCCCTTTAGGTGGCTCCCTGTTCAGCAATTCTTTGAAATGCACCATCCAGCACATTTCTTGTTCTTTTTTGGTTAGTAGGTGTCCTTGTTTGTTCCTGATGAGAGTGTTGGTTAAAGAACAGGTTTCAAGCACTTGCAGACCTTGATGAAGATGAGAGGAATGCAGATGAGGAGATCAACAAGAGATGGGATAAAGTAACAGCAATTTATAAACAGAGCAGTGAAGCCTGTCTAGGCTACAGGCAGAAGAGAAGGAAGGAGTGGATTACACCCAGCACATGGAACACCATAGAAACCAGATGAGCCCCGAAGAAAAAGTTTTAGACACAAAATCCCAGAAGCTAAAGACAAATACCAAGAGCAGTACAGAACGGCATACTGGGAGGTCAAACGCCTTGTGAGATCGGACAAATGGCATTATATTGATAATCTGGCAACACAAGCAGAGGATGCAGCTGCTCGTGGTGAACAAGGAACCATCTACAAAATTATAGATGCCAGCTAGTGTGCAAGAGGACAAGGTTGTAACCAGTCCCTGCCATGCCATCTCACGGACAGTAAGTGCTCCCAGTAGTATTAGCTGTCCCTGTATCCTTGTGCTCTTGACAGCTTGAAGTCTTTATGGCTACTCCATGCCCACTAGCACTGAGGATGGGAAGCTTCCTTATCCTTCTGTTATTGGTACAGCTGTAATTTGTAATTTCCATATGATGATGTAGCCTGAGTTACATCTCTTAAGGAAACAAATTGGTCCAACGAAGTCAGCGTGCATCCTTTGCAGTGATTGGTGGAATGTGTTTTAGTGTGTTTTACACTAGTGCAGAATGACTTTTGGCCAATAAAACTGTTAAGTTCCTGAAAAGTCCAATCATTCCTCTGTGAAGTAATCCATTTCATGTGACAGCAATAATGGTGGATTAACCTATCACTAGTGGTGATAAATGGGAAATTATTTCACTTTTTTCAGATGAATATTTCTAAGGTCTGGATGGCCATTAGCATATAGTAAAAAATGAATAACCATGTTAAACACACTGACAACATGTACAAACAACTGGACTTGTAATTCAGAAGCATGATGTTACTCCAGTGAATAAGGAGACTCTGAGAATGCTTATGTTGAAACGAAAGCTGTTCTGTGGTATGTAAAAGGAAAGCTGCAAAGATGTAAATAGAAAAAGAATGTAGACCATACTTACAGGCTAGGGGACTCAACCCTGGGAAGCAGTTATTCTGAAAAGAGATTTGTGGGTGGTGGTGGATAATCAGCTACCAGTGTGACACTGTGGCCAAAACAGCTAATGTGATCCTGGGATGCATAAACAGGGGAATCTCAAGTAAAAGTAGAGAGGTTATTGTACCTCTGTATTTGGCACTGGTATGACTGCTGCTGGAATACGACGTCCAGTTCTGGTGGCCACAATTCAAGAAGGATGTTGATACATTGGAGAGGGGTCAGAAAAGAGCCATAAGAATGATGAAAGGATTAAAAAAACATGCCTTATAGTGATAGACTCAAGGAGCTCAAATTACTTAGCTTTACAAAGAGAAAGTTAAGGGGTGACTTGATTATAATCTTTAAAGCATCTATACAGGGAACAAATATTTTATAATAATTGGTTCTTCAATCTAGCAGAGAAAGGTATAAAATGATCCAATGGCTGGAAGCAAGACAAATTAAGACTGGAAACAAGGCATACATTTTTAATGATGAGAGTAATTAACCACTGGAACAATTTACCAAGGGTCCTGGGGGATTCTCCATCACTGACAATTTTTAAATTAACATTGGATGTATTTCTAAAAGATCTACTGAAAGAATTTGAGGGGGGGGAAGTTCTATGGCCCGTGTTACACAGGAGCTTAGAGGGATCACAATGATCCCTTCTGGCCTTGGAATCTATGTATCTATGAAATATTTTCAAAAGGAGCTGTTCTCTCAGCACATAGAGGAAGAGTTGCTGAGGCACATTTAAATATATATTTAAAGCTGCTTTACAATGAAGATCTGTATATTAAATTCAAAACATAAAATGACTCTACCCAGGGTGCAGTGGGATATTGCATGGTCCCTTGCAGCACTCGAGCCCCAAGTAGGGATTGTGCAGTGTCTGCAGGCGCAGTGGCCACACAACATGCCTGCACAAATCCTTCAAACCTAGGCTACAAATGGGGTGATCTGAGTGTAGGCTAAAAGAAGAGCTATAGATCAGCTGCACACCAGGCCTGCCCCTTGCCCCTGGGTTGCGGAAAGTGGATGTCACCTGCCACGCCTCCTTTATCCTCCGCTCCCCACACAGAGTCCTAATACCGAAATTCCATGCAAGTAGCCAGAATTTCACCCTTAGCAAACATTAAGGGTCCGCAGCTGAGAATTCAGTCAGAAAAAGCCAAATTAAGGCTTCTCGACAACCTAACTCTGACCTGCTTACATGCCTTTAATTACATGATCACTACTATTTCTCATACAATTTTACCATAACCATTAGATACATGTGTTCTGTCTTGGAGTGGGTCTCATTTTTTCTTAATTACAGTACTTTTCATTTCACTGTACTAATGGGCCAAGTTTTCTTTACTGTTTACTGATATAATTTATTCTCTCTCTAAGGTATCCATTACAATAATTTTGTCAACAGCCATATACAACATATCTCCTTGTCAACCAGCAGCACAACCTTCCTTAGGCCCAAGGCAGGGAACGAGGCAGTTAACTAAGGAGCTAATTTCATGTGCACATTTGTGGAGCAGACATCCTGTGGTGCAAGTCAGTGGGAAAAGTTGTGAGAATCTATGCAAACTGTTAGCGCATGGCAAGCTGTGGTGTAAATCTACCTCGCACTAGCCAGCTGTGCATAAATAGTTTGCATGGACCCTGCTGCTGTGCACTAAAACTTTCGCAGTGTTCTTTGAGCTACTCCCATTTCCAAGCAGGATAGATCAAAGCGCACTAGGCAACTTTTAATGCACATTAGTAGGGTCCACATGGACTTAGTGCATGCCAGGCTAGAGCAAGGTAGATTTATACCCCCGTTTGCTGCACACTAACTATTCATAGAGACAAGATCTAAGTACAATCTGTATCATAATGCATACAAACAAGGCAGCAACATTAACTCTGGCATTTCCTGGCCTTTGAGTACCTACCTTAACATAGTCTATTGTCTGGAATTTCCTAATTTCCCCTCCCCCAGCAAAAAAAAAAAAAAAAAAAAAAAAAAAGTGATGTTTGCGTTCCTAAAAACAGACAATAGCCCATCTACATTTTATAATCTGGATCTATTCGCAGGAGGAAGTCTCTTTCCTGTGATCCTGGAATCCCTTATTCTCAGCCGATGGGCACCTTCAGTACGTTTTAATCTGTGCAACCAAGCCAGGCAGGGACATGCAGTGCAGACATCTTTAAGTTCAACTGTCTCCATACTCCAGGGTGCAATATGGTGCAGGGGAGAGAAAAAGGCAAACAGAAAGACTCCCCAGAATAGCCGTTAGCCCAGTGGTCACTCACCTGAAATGTGGGTGACCTGGGTTCAAGTCCCCTATCAGCCTGATTTGGCATGGGAACTTCATTCTGAGTCTCCTACATCCCAAGTGAGTGCCCTAACCATTGAGTTTTTGGCTTTTCTGCAGTGGGGATATGTTGGTATCTATTGGTTTGTCTCTCATTCTTATTTCAAAAGGTCTAGTTTTCATTTTGATAAGGAACTAAAATAAATGCTGAAACAATGAAATTTTTCACAAAATTAGATTTTGGTTTTACTGCCAACCCTACATATCATTTAAGGCCAAGAATTTTTGAGAGTGACTTACAGGAACATTCACATTTTTTCAAATGACATACACGGTACTTACAGCAGGGTCAATATGGTTGACTTTAGATTTCAGAGAGAAAGTCATTGTTGTACCTCTTACTTCACTTACAGTCTTCGAAACCAACAATAACATTGCTTCAGCAGGATGTAGAAAGCGACTGGTGAATTCCACATTTATATTTATTTGGCTCCTAGTTAAAAAAAAAAAAAAGGAATCACTTTCTTTAGCATTAACCAAATTAAACTCACAAATTAATACCAAAGAAACCTGGAGGGTCATTTCAGTACCAGAACATTTTAAAAAGATTTTTGAAGAGAGGGTGGAGAAAAGGAAAATTACTTTTGAATTTGCCAATATGCAATGCTGTGTCCAAAAGCTGTTTTTTGTTTGTTAAAAAGGGGCGGGGGGGACGGAGAGAGCGAGAAATAATAATAATAATAATAATAATAATATAGAAAAATGTGTTTGTTTACTTGTACTATCAGTGTAAAGTTTAAAAACAATAACATTTAATATTTATACTCTTGTGGTGCAAAAAGTGCCACCCTTTCCTTGTATTTTTTGTTCTAGGATGACAATTAAGTTTATTTTGTGTTCCCTTTCATCCAAGAGAAGTTTAGAAGTTAAACAATAAGATACTTTACTACAAATATTGTGGGTCAAATCCAGAAGTTCTTATGCAAACTCTCAGTCAAGTCCTATTGGGTGAGGGCTGAGTAAAAACAAATAAGGGTTTCAGGATTTAGCGTATAATTAGAGAGGAAGGAAAAAGTGCTTTTGTGTAAATGAAGACTGTGTAGCTGATAAAGCCACAAAACCAGAAAGCATATTTTAACAAGGGGGCCCTAAAAACAAGGGGACCTTAATGAGATTCTAAAAGAGGTGGGAAAGAAGTATGATTTGCCCTAGCCCTGGGACAATGAGAGATTAATTATCGTTATATAATTATAGAAGAATAAGCTTGGGTTCTTAGGACTTTGTGCCAACAAACATCTTAAAATGGTACTGAGGTCAGAAAAATAACAGTGCATGGGTGAAAAACAGAAGGCTGTTTTAAAGCAAGGGAATTAAAAAAAGCTAAAAGCTAAAAAGACACAGTATTTCAGAAAAAAAAGACATTCTCTATAAGGTCTGAAATATGGTGGTAATATAGCTACTCAGAAAGGAGAGGCTCCCAGATTTTGTGGGCTGTTTGAATTGGAATCACTTACAATGTAAGTAGAAGGAAGTGAAAACTTAAACTATGAGGTCATCTGGTTAATACTTTTGGTTAATCCGGTTAATACTAATACCATGCAGATTCATAGAAGAAGCCCTAGAAAACAGCAGACTGAATGCAACAGATGGTAGAAGACTACTATACAACAATGTTCTTGAAGTTTATCTTAGTTCAAGATTACTAGAAAGTTATTAATTATGGAAGACAATTTTAAAGTTACACATGTGATAGTGTTATTTCTGGAGCAGAAATATATCTGGTATTAAAATCAAGAAAAAACAACAGAGGAATTCAATGACAGCCAGAGGAAGAGATGGGATGCATGTTAAAACAATTACCAACAAAAAACCAACCAGTTAGCTACTTTTAATAATTGTGATTTTACACCTTCAAATAATGTATTGTATCTAAATTAAGTGAATACAGGGGACAACTTATCTTTAGAGAAGCAGAACCACAAAGTATCATTCTGGCAAATTCTCATTCCTCAATCTGGAGCTCTCTAGTAAACGACAAGCGGAATTCCACATGCTTTAAAGTTTTTGGCCATTGGTGGCAGCAGTTGTGGGTTGGCGTCCAAAATTTCCCCCCTTTCCCACTGACAGTTGTACGCCATCTGTGATTTGAACTGTCACCATTGGAACATTCTGGTCAGGTCCTAACTGAGCAGGAAATGAAGGCTCCCCAACATGGTAAATCATTCATAAAATAGTGATTGAAGGAGTGCCTTAAAAACATAGAGCAATAGAAATACGAGAAAAAACAGCATCTCAAAAACAACTTCCCATTCTCACACTCAGAGGTGAGTGAGAATCCTGCCAGAATGATATTTTTCACTGAAGTAGAATTACAGGATAAGTAATTCCCTTTTCTTCTTAAACAGCCGTCTAGCTAGTAAAATGCATTGAGTCCCAGCCTACCCAGTACCTACAAATACTGCTAAGCATTTTGTTAAAATATGTAGCAGCCACTCCCTCCCAAAAGGCAAAAGACTAGAAATCTGAGATGTTTTTGGTACTTGAGAACTATATGTATTATAAACGTCCACAAAGTCAAGAGCACAGTAAAGCTGATCAAAATAGAAGATATAGATTTAGGTCATCTTGATGTAAGGTTGCTCAAAGTCAGAAAAGATTCAGAGGCAATTGATGTAAGGTTGTCCTAAGCCACAGTAGTTTAGAGGCAATATGTGTAACGCTGTGGTCAGTCCAAAATGTGGGGGAAGCTTGTATTGGTAGTTCTGAACCAGGGTGACATACATATAAAAAATTTAACTTATTAAGTGGGGGGTTGAGGAATATATGAATACTGCTAATTAACTATTAACTACTACTAACTGTAAAATAAACATTAATCATTCAATATTTGTATATAATCACTTTGCATAGTGCTTTACAGAGACTGAAGGGAGGCATGGCCCTTGTCCCGGACAGCCTGCAATCTAAATTTGACAAACAGAGAGAGCAAACAAAACGGACAGAGGAAAGTGGTAGGTAAAGGAGAGTTAAAACAAAATGGAAACAACGGATCAGGAATGGAAACAATGTAAAGAAGAGTTAATAGTACAGGTGTGTAAGTCATTGGCAGCATGGAAAGCAAAAATTGTGGTTTTTAAAGAGGGAGAGAAAGAATGTTTGGTGCACGAAGAGGAATGTCGTGTCAAGCCTGGAGAGCACCACAAAAAAAAAGATACAGAATTGAGAATAAGAGAAAATGAAGGGAGCAACAAGAGAAGAGTGGTCAGAACACAAGATATGATTAGTGAGTGATGGCAGATCTATATGGGGCAGAGCTGTGCAGAACCATAAGAGCAAGGCTGAGAAATATGGAAGACAGAAAAGCAAATCTAGGGGTTACCAGATATTCTCTAGCCTTCATCAATTGAAAACTCCACTCCAGTGGTGCTCAGAAAAGTTGAGTTTATGAGAAACGTGCTTAATTGCTTTCAGATAAAGAGGTCAGGTTTTTAGCTGGTATAAATCAGTGTAGCTTGACTTCAGTGGAGCTATGCTCCAATTTATGCTGTGATTTGTTTCATCACCAGACCAACACAGGATCAAGGGAGCACAAAGGAGGTTTAAAGTCACATCTTCTCCCATGCTCAGTGTCAAATGTAAACTCAGACAAAACTAGCCTTTTGTCTTCTCATGGAACAACTTCAGATAACCCTATTTATTCTCTCACTACTGAAGTAGTGAACTCCATTCCAAACTCACTGCTGTGGGCATGTTTGTTATAAAGTGTTCATTGAGGTCTGAAAATCATTATTAGCTTAATCTTGTACAGTCCATCATCATAGAACAAACAAACAACCCAGCTTTAAACCTCTGTATTTTTAATTTAATTAAGCAAATTTAGTTTTCTGCATAGGAAAAGTCAGAAAAAAGTTGTTTTTTATTGGGAGTGACATAGGTTCATAGAATTTCAAATCTGAAAGGACCCTTAAATGATCTAGTCTGACTTCCTGGATATCATGTCATTACATTTAACTCATATCCCTGTACTGAGCCCAGTAACTTGGTTTAGCTAAAGCATATCTTCCAGAAAGACATCTAATCTTGATTTGAAGACATGTGTTCCAGTAGTTAATCACCCTCACTGTTAAAAATTTGTGCCTAATTTTTAGTTTGAATTAATCTAGCTTCAGCTTCTAGCCATGGGTTCTGGGTCGGGCCTTTTTCTTTTAAAGACCCCTTTAGTACTCACTATTTTCTCGCCTGAGTATTTGTACATTGTAAACAAGCTACCTGTTCTTTTTGATAAACTAAACAGATTGAGCTCCAAGTCAAGTTCCAAGTAAAAGACATTTTCTTCAGCCTTTACATCATTTTTGTGGCTTTTTTCTTCATTCTTCCCACTTATTAAACATCCCTTTTTAGAACGTGGACACCAAAACTGTATGCAGTATTCCAGCATTGGTCTTATCAATGCTTTACACAGAAGAAATAAATCACCTCCCTATTCCTACTCACTACTCCATCATTCATAACTTTTAGAAATTCTAATGATTTTTTACTATTGGCTGCATGTCTCTCTCAAACTGAAGTCCCCCATAACAATACAATTCTTCTTTCCACACATTACAGACAGGTAACTAAGGAGTAACAGATCCTGAGGTCTGTAGCAGAATCCTGCCAGTACCCTTTCCTGGGCTTTAATAGTTAGCACACTGATTCATATATAGTCAAGATCCTGTGGTTTTGAGTTATCAATAACCCTGAAGCAGGTAATGGTGTCTTTAATATAGAATGCCATTCCCCACCTCTTTTATGCCCTCTATCCTTCCTGAATAGGTTATTACCAGTGATTTTAACATTCCAGTCACGGAAATAATCCCACCAGGTTTCAGTAATGCAAATTATATCATTTTTGTTCTCATCAGAGGCATTGGAAATTCTCATTTGCTTCTAACCCAGACTCTTTGCATTGGTCTTCCTATGTAGAACTCAGTTAGAAGCCACTCTCTCTCCTTTACTTCCTTACAGACCCTAAGTCTTTCTACAGTAGACATCAGAAAGTTCTCTTTGAGTAACGCTCCTGCAGTGATACCTTGAAGAAAAGCATAGAGCCCAGACATAATCAATTAAATAGAGATTGTAGCTTAGTCATCACTTTACTAATATTTCTCTAGAAATTAAAAACAAAGTTAAGAGATTGTATTCTAATATAAAGAATCTACCTCATCTGTATTTCCCTGCTTTAGGTTATTACATTTTATATTCCACCCCATATTAACAAAGCTATTAATTATATCTTACAAAATGTTTAGCTTAGTGGCCAGTGAGTATAAACAAGATTATGTTACCATAAACTGTGTTCAGGGCTGTACACAGGAGTCACCAATGGATGATTAACTTTTGAGTCAGCTTTCATTTCCATGCATTTATCCAAGATGTCTGCTACAGTATTTAATGCCAGTCTTCAAGAAAAACTTGTATATATTTAGTTGTGTCTTTTTATGTACTTCAAAAGGTGAAGTGAAAAACAACCACGGTATTGAATTTCAATAAAAAATACATTCTATTTTCAAAGATTACCTTTTTAATTTTTATCTAAAGCAATTGTAAGGAAAACAATCAAATTAGCCGCAAAGGTCAATGATAACATAGCATTACCGATTTATACTTTCTGTATATATTTATAATAGGGGTGTTATTTAATATACGCTTTTTGATCATCTTAATAGAACAATATATTTATGCTGACCCTTCTTTGAATTTTTAAAAGGAAACTGTCTTCATTGACAATACTTTTTATATTTACTCCTTCTACCAGCTTGAATAGTTTATTTTCCTACAAACTGTGACCTTTGCTTTCCACACATGGATTCATTTCATTTGCACTTCAATTGTCCAGATGATCCAGCATCACTTACTTCTAGTGGGACTACTCATCACATCTGGTATTTTGCAGTTAAACTACATATACTGAAAGACCTGTACCCAGATATATGACCAATCACAAACAAAGTGCAGAATATTCAACAATCAAACACAGAGGAAGCAGGACACATGCTAGACATAGAAGTTGGGTTTTCAGCTAGTAAATATCCATTGAAACAACAGTTTCTAAACATTTTTAATCCCTTTGTAATCCTTACATCAGTTAAGTTTCAGAAATTAAAGGTATAAAAAGAATGACATATTGTAGCTTACAATTCTCATCTTGTGGAACTGGGAAGAGGTTAGTTAACAACACTATTAAAGCCTTGACATGCCCTCTTAACCTTTCAATCCTGCTAGAGTATAACAGTGAGAAATCAAAACAAAACAGCCTATGAGAAATTATTCTTAGCTGCACAATCTCACCTAATGTGTTAATGTCAAAAAGTTGGATGGACTTGCTAAGGGACATGGTTAGCTCTAGTTGGAAAAAAAAAAAGCTTTAGAACAGTAGATCCAGCTCAAGCTTAAAGCTTTCATCATGATGGGCACAAAAACATTTACCAGGAGAGAGGACCTCCCTGCTATGACTGAAGATATGTACTCTGAGTTCTGTGAAGCTAATCTGCAAATGTGCCATTGATGAGTTACTCTGGATTCACACCAATTTCACAAGGAACAGAATTTGATCCTTATACTGTTTATTCTTTGTCTGTGTTTATAAGTGAACACATTCTATTGTTCCTCTATAAACCAAGCTTACAGATTTCTTTTATACTTACACATTGCTAAATCTATCAGGACGTCACATTCAATAAAACTAGACAGATGGCTACTTACTTGGGGGCAATGATGACAGTGTTTCCTTTAGGCAATAAGAAATCAGCAGACTCTCTTCCTACAATTGTAGCATTGTATAGCAAAGGTTTAAGGCTTGGGTTTTTCAGACGCACCTATCACAACAATCGATAAAAGTTATTCTATTTTTACTTATGTACCTTTAGAATTGAAACATGCATCCATTGCTCAGTCTTTGGGGGCACACATGTTAAGTATAACAGAATATACCATTTAGCTACAAATAAAGTAATCAGACTCTCATCATGGAATAAAACCTTTAAACATATATCAATATAGTGCAGTGTTTTGTGCCATTCTTGTGGATCTGCTAGGAAATGCATATAGAACTAAGCAGATCACATATTTCCACCGGGAGAGCAGACTCTCTTCCCTCAGATCTTTCAACCACTGTTTCTCCTTGCAGTATCGCTCCCATTGGATCCTGCAAGCATTGTAACCCCACTTCAGCAGTTACTCTCTAGTTGCTCTCTCTCTGATCCCAGAAAGCCACAACTAGACTTGTGGAGAAGCTCCTGCACTGATTGAAAGCAGTGTGGAAACAGCTGTGGAAGTCAGGACCTCAAATCTGAAGAAAAGAAAAGAGGGGCCATTCTTCCTCATTCTATAGTCTCTGTATTGAGTAGCAGAGCAGAACATGTGATCCATTAATACAAAAATGTGTGCTTTATGTATGTGTAATATATATTCCCCATAAATGGTAAATTTTAGTGCTGGGAGTGACTCAGACCGAAATCCAGATATATCAATACCTGTCTAACAACAGTAGCATGGAGAGCTCCAGTAAACTCAACAGTCTTCGTGGGTAAATATTGAGGGAGCCTTTCATACAAATAGACGCAGAGCATAAGCATCATGACTGGGTTTGGATCACAGATGTCGGTGGCCTAATTTTAAAAAGGAAAAAAAGAACAATGACCACCGGATATTTAGTCTAATCTCATGTGTATAATTGATAGTGATTTATTAAGATACAGAATTCAAAATGTAAAATACCTCATTAATATGCACACTTGTTTTCAAATTGCTCTTTTAAAAAAAAAAAAGTTTTGAGTTCATTGCATAACTGATATGAACAATTGTATTACCATCTTGACTATGAATCTTTTCTCAGCATATGAAAATGCCAAGAGGATCAATGACATAGTCTAGTAAGAAAACTCATGAACTATACAATGAAATGAAGAAAGTTACTGTGCACCTTTCTTCCATAGTTTGGGGGGAAACAAGCATTATTTGACTAGAAAGGGAATATAACAGAAAAAGTAAATAAAACTCAGTGATTGGAGAAATACATTTCTTAAGCAGTTTTCTAATAAATCAACTTTTATTTAACATTTACCTTTTAAAATTTCCTAACCAAACTCATACTTATTATTTCTACATAAACATTTTTAAAGTTACAATTTTCTGTAAAATTAAAGTTACTACATGACAATACAATAACACCTATCTCTTACAGAGCCCTTTACAAATGGAAGTTGGTATCATTACCTCCTCAATATATTTGTTTTGAGAAAAATATCAATTCAGATGACAAGAAATGCATATCAGGTTAAGTCTTTATTGCTCAAAGACTTTAAATAGGTCATTCTTTACAGAAAGCTAAAACTCTTATGCCAAGTGTCTGCATGGACTTTTCCCACCCTTCATCAGCTAATGAAGAAATTAAAATTCTTAGTTTATAAGACCAGAAGGGATCACTGTGATCATCTAGTCTGACCTTCTGCATAGCACAGGCCACAGAACTTCTCTGAATTAATTCCTGTTTTAAAGAGAGCCAATGTAAATATACTATCCTTTCTTGATGTAACAGTTGCCAGTGACTAAGCATCCAACCCCACCACTGGCAATTTGTTCTAAATGTTAATTAACCTCACTGTCAAAAATTTGCGCCTTGTTTCTAATCTGAATTTGTTTAGCTTCAACTTCCAACCACTGAACTATTTTATACCTTTCTCTGCCAGACTGAAGAGCCTACCATTTAACTTTTGTTCCCCCGTGTAGGTACTCACAAACTGTGATGAAGTCATCCCTTAATGTTCTCTTTGTTAGGATAAACATACTCAGCTCCTAGAGTCTATCACTATAAGGCACATTTTCCAATCATTTAATCATTCTTGTGTCTCTTTTCTGAACCCTCTTCCATTTATCAAAATCTTTCTTGAATTGTGGACACCAGAACTGACACAGTATTCTAGCAGGGGTCACACAAGTGTCAAATACAGAGGTAATAGTATAGCCTTCCTATTCCTACTTTGTATTCCCATTTATACATTCAATATTCCTGTTTATGCATCCAAGAATTGCATTAGCCCTTTTGGCCACATCACTACACTGGGAACTCATTTTCAGCTGGTTACCCACCATGACCCTAGCTCTTTTTCAGAGTCACTGCTTCCCATGATAGATTCCTCCAATATTATGGAAGTGCATTCCCAAATACATCATGTGTTCATGAAAGGTATGACTACAGGGTGGGGAAAATAACATTAAAAGCAAAATAATCTTTGCTGAGGGAAAAGGCTTCCTCCTTCGTACTTCCCATGGGTCAGCTGGGGGGCAGGCGTGTCATAGAGAGCACAGGAGAGAGAAGCTCCCTCCTCTCTGCTCTGGTGCCCGGACACACACAGCCCCAGGCAGCTGGGTGCAGCCATTACAAGAAAAATCCATCTAAGCCTCTGCAGTCCTTTCCTGAGCTTTACTGTTCTGTAGGGATGGTGCACGCACAGTCCTGTCACATGTCAGACCTGTGAAGTGATAGAGCATGCTCATTTACTCTGGGAGGATGGCCCATATCCATATGTGAAGGGATGGCTCATGCTCAGTTGCTTTGTGGAGATGGTGCATGTGCAGTATGGTTGGCACTAGGATATGTGAAAAGCTTGAGCATGCTCAGGACAAAATCCTTGGAGAATTCTGCTGCTACTCTAAATCGTCTCTACCGTGCATGTGCAAACTGCAATTTTTAAAGGCTTATAACTTGGCCACATTTGGCACATTTTCATGGTTATGGCAAAAGGCATATCCCTGACACAAAGGCCACCCTCTATCAATTTCAAGTCCCTGCTCCAAAGCATGGGAGCCTTAGAGCTTTCCAAAGAAAAGGTTGCCAAAATATTTTTAACATTCAAAACCAAAATGTTTTCTTAGCCTCATTCTCAGAAACAGCTGAACAGTTTGGGCTGAATCTTTTTTTTTTTTTTTAAAAAGCAAGGTGGGAATGGAAAATTTCAGCCCAAATGGTCTGGCAAAGTTATAAGCCACTGTTGAAAAGGGTCTTATGGGAAGCACTGGGCAATCTTAATAATAAACCATGCTACTAGCACTATCTATAATTCAAAGTAGACCCTCTTCAGACTACCTGCAAGGACTCAGCTCGCTTCTGAATCCTCTTGTCCTCCCCGCTATCTGTGAAGACTTCAGGTCTCCCCTGCTCCTGACAGGTGAAAGATCCACCAGCCAAATCCAGGGTGCATCTCCTTTGAGAACTGGCCCTTTTAGTCTTTTAACCTTAACTCTGCCTCCACAATGCTGCAAGGAAGGTAAAAACCCCTCCTTGCCAATTTGTCTTGATGGAAAGTAATTCCTTCCTGATCCCAAAAGCTGGCAATTGGTCAGACCCACAGCATGCTGAAAATGTAACTCAATATAATTCTACGGCAGGGCAAGAGAAGCAGGGCAACAATAGTAGCAACTGGGAAGGCTTTAAATTGAGAGGGAGGGCTGTGAGAAACAATCAGCTCTCCTCCTCCCACAATTGGCCAATGGGAAACAGATAAGACCCTCCCCTAGGCACACTCCCATATGCACTCCGAGGTGCAAGGGGGAGAAATTAGGCTACTAGATAGGCTCTCCCCCTCTGCCTCCAACCAGGAGCTGGTCATCCTCCTGCTGGTCTGATCAAATCTCTCCCACCCTCTGCCCCCATCCCAGAGATGGGGAAGGCACAGGGGCATTCCTATGGCAAGTAAAACATTTTCCCTCACTGGTTATTGTATTTTTAATTAAATGTTATATGCTATCCAAAAGTTAAGAATATATACTGAATTTTTTAAGCAACAATAAAATCAAAGTCTGGATCTTACAAGAACAGCTCTCTCACAGAAATACAAATACAGTACTACAGAAATACTATTATTTTCCTGCATAAACCTTTAAAGCCCATTTATTAAAAGAATACACCAAAACGTGGAGTCATTAGCCCAGCAATTGCTTTTCCAAGTGCACAGTATGAACACTGATTACACACTGATGCCCTTCAGTGTTGAGATATTTGAGTATATCTACCCACCCTTGTACCTCTACGTTTATATTACTAGGATTTAATCTTGCAAATATTTGCTCAGAAGACTAGTCCATTAAAATCAGTACCATTATTTATGCGAGTAACAGTGTTTAGGATCAGGCCCTTAACCATATCACTTTGTCTGTAGAAGAAGAAACACAGATGTCAATGGCCTTATTTTATTTAAGTAACTCAGAAACTAGCAGATCCCCAAACAGATTTATAGGGGACCTTGAACACCCTGCATCAAGATCAAGAGTTTTACCCTCCAGTCAAATTGGAAACTGGCCTGTTTACATACACTGAACTGACAATGATTGTACTGTTGTATTGCCACCTCAATTTAAGTAAGCATTTACCTTTAATTAATTGTTGTAAGGTCATAACAAGTTAGTTTTCTAGGGAAATAAATTAATGCTTACGCTGTGGGATGGATTATGCCTTTTAGGCACTTCCCTGTACAAGGAAGGGGCCTTGGAAGGTACTGAGAGAGGTTGCACTGATGCCAGAACTCCACAAAGGATTCTGACTAAGCCAAAATTCTTCCTACACGCTCAGGCCATTGTAGAAGTGAACCACCCCACCTCCTTTAGGAAGCCTGGTGCCATCAGATGAAAGTCATGGAGCACCACTATTCCATAACTATATTGTGAGTGACTCTTGTGCATCTAATCCCTCCTTTGCCCAATTATAGTCTGAACCTGAATATACAATTCTGCCACTAGCTGCAAGTAAAATCACACTATCTTCTATATCAGCAATTCTCAAACTGTGGCCTGCAGAGCACTTACTAGTAGTCCACTGAGCTCAGGCTAGTAACTTTGTGCTAGCTCACTTCCTACCAAAATGTATTAAAATAAGACAAAACACATTATAGGATTTCCTAATATTTTCCCATATAAGCAATTGTTATGGGAATAATTGCATAAAGAAAGAATGGAAAGTGGTCTACTGGACAATCTCTCTATTAAGATGAGGTCCAAACTAAGATAATGTTTAAGATCGCTTGTTTGATATGATCACTAAACATAATGTGGGCCTAATATACCATTGGTTTCACTGTAACACTAATCTAAGACAAAATGCAGTTAGAGTCATTTACGCTGGGCGTTTATAAAAAGGAAAATATTCATCTACACGTGACACGTTCCACCACCTTCATATTAAGTCTGATCTCCTTGAAAGATTCAGAACATGTGCCTGATTTTCCAAAGGATTGAATTCTCAAATATACTCTCTTCAGATCTGCAAGACAGTGTAATCTGTCATTTTTCAGATAAAAAACCTTAAAGGGCCCATTTCCAATATTATCACAAAATTCTTCTGAAAGTTACTTACAACCTTGAGGCAAAGAGTCTGATGTTAACAGAGAATATGCTTAGCAAACCTTAAAAAAAGTTAATAACCATGGATGGCCATTTGGTTACGGGAATTACCTGGCTTCAGCCAAGTTCCAAGAAAGATATTAATTCAGTCAGTCCTAACTGCTTGAAGGAAAGGGGTATTTAAGTGATTCTACAGTAAAAGGAATCATTTTCCTAACAAAACTTAACTTTTTAGCTATTTAAGCAAGTTCTGAATTACTCTGTTCCCAACAGATATACTAACGCTTCAGCTCAAGGCCCATCCTGAGTGGCTTGATCAGGTACTGAGAAGAGTCTTAGTGGTATTAAAGGTCATTCTCTCACCAAGACCCAGAAGCAGCGCTCTTCCATGGCAGAAAAAGCCCTGTATGCCTCTAATGTCTACCCCACTAGGGGCGGAAGAACAGAGGAATGACACAGCAGCAGATCCTCTGACCCTGCCACTGCAACTGTCACAAAGGGAATCCCTGCTCCAAGCTACTCAAAGGACGCACACACTTTGTCTAGCCTGCCCCCGACACCGTACCTCCCACATCCAGCCTCCTCCTCCGAGTGATGTAATTGTATCTGTTTTGCTGGTGAATTTGGAACTGTAAGCCAGAATAGAATGGATGAGCAACAGCAGACATTATTATAATCCTGATCTGTACATTATTCAGACAATATTTTAACTGAATGTAGCATATGTCATTGTAGTTCCATTAAGGGCAGATTGTAGAGCTTAAAGATGGTTATGAATGACCTGCAGGTTCCATGTTCTCTATATTATGATGAAACTGCTGTCGGAAGACTTTGGTAGAACACTGCTCACCTGCCAGAGGTATTACAAGTGGTATTTAAGTGCATTTGTATTACAAAAAGAAAAAAAATTCTATGCATCAAAGCAAGTGTTCATCAAACTGTGCAGCTCACCTTTTCCAGGGAATATGCAAACAAGTATTTAATAAAACAACTTTTCCTTGGTAGGATATTTTTACTGAGAACACAGAAGAGTATTATAAAACAGCTTTGTTTTTTTTTTTTTTTTTTGCTGAGTCCTAAATGTGTAAATGACTCAACAAGAAGAAAAAGTAAGCTTGCCCTGACAATATATTTTTTAAAAATTAATTATTTTTTATTAATTTAAACAAAAACAAACATTACCTGGGGAAAAGGGTAAAAGGTGGGCCGATAACACTCCATTACATCCTTATTTAAAAATACATACATCAAGGGAGACTTGAATGTGTCTACTCAGCTTTAAGAGAAAAATGTTAAATTAATGAAATAAAATTCAGTTTAAAATAATGAAAAAATCCTCCTTGCTTTGTGTATTGAAGGGAAAACAGGAGTTGCATGGAATTAACAATCAATCTCTGTTATTCTTAATCATACTCTAAGTATTTTGATACCTAAATATGTACAAAGAAGATGCCTTGGTCACACTGTAGGCATTTTTGCCATGACTTTAATGACAACAAATCATATGGCAACATAAATAATGATATATGCCAGCAGCTAATCCAATGGCAAACCCAAGTCAACACAGCCCCCGTCCTCCAAAAGACAATTTCTCCCCATGATAAAATAATCACTCCCACAAATTCCTACTTCCACCAAATCTAAATTAATAGATAAGCCTTTCAACATACCCTGAATGTCACTAACGTGGTATATTTCAGAGTAAGAACAGGGGACAGGTTCCTAAGCTGAAGGTTTACACAGAAAAGTTCCTCGTAGATTAAGGGGACCCTAACTCTAGTCCCTTTGCTGATCCTACTTGTGGTACTATTAGGTGGGTGAGGTAATATCTTTTACTGGATCAACTTCAGTTGGTGACAGAGACAAGTTTTCGAGTTTGCACAGAGCTCTTCCTCAGGTCTGGGAAAGGCTAAATACAAGATGGACCAGATTGTTTAGCAAAACTAGTTAGCACATATTCTAAAGGACCATTCAAGGTAGAGTGGCCTATTACACCTCTGCAGTCATAAAACAAAAAGAGAGGGTTAGTGAGTTACAGATTGTTGCAATAAACCATAAGTCCACTGTATCTGTTCAGTCCATGATTTCTGATGTCTAGTTGAGTAATGAATTTAACCTCCCAGGCACTTTCGAATGTGTTGTGCAGATTTCCTTTAAGGATCAGGATTGATAGGTCACCCCTAAAGGTTGTGAGAAGTGTTCACCCACGGGTGATACAGGGTTTTTGTCTTTTATCGGTTTCCTGTGTGAGTTCATTCGAAAGCGTAGTAATTGTCTGGTTTCACCCAGAATAATGCATACAATTATGGTATTAGAGCATGGAGACAGAGTCATTCACAAAGTGAGATTTAGCTATCTTTTCTGAATACAACAAGAAAACAATAAGCAGCGGCCATATTTATTTTGGGGAAGACTGCATTTTAAAAATGCATCTAGTTACTCTAGCTAGATGCTAACTTGGCTCCCAAGTATTTAAAAATTGAAATAAACAACACTCCACATAGGTCTTAAAAATGAATATGAAATAGGAGATTCCTTTCATTTATTTATCAGAAGGGCTTATTTTGTTTTGTTTTTTGTCACCATGATGCTCATATATTTTACTAGTTAGCTACAAGAGTACAAAAATCCTTAAGTTGGATCTAGTTTTTGCAATGGAACTAAATTTTCATCACTTAGGAACACCCCTGCGCCTTGGTCAGCACAGTGAAATTTTTAATCAGGAGGACCCACATAGTGTGGTTGCTTAATATACAGTCACAAGTATTTGAATTGATCCTTAAAAGAGCCAAGTATATTTCAGGAGACTGAAAATGAACACTGTTGAACAGCTGTACTCCAGAAAATGAAAAAGCAGAGAAGAATGGAGCACAGATGGATATATTTTGAGAAACATTTGGGCAAACCACCACGTTATAGTGCAAAGATACGTTTTTCTTGACAATAGCCAAACTGATTTCTTCAAGTTAGCGATGTGTTTGGTTCATACTAAACTGTCTTCTGATTCACATCCACCATATGATTGATTTTCATTTCCAGTAGTACTCAAACTCCATTAAAATAAATATCAAAGTGCATTACTCTGTACCCACGTTGATTTTGACAGCTTGTGCACAGTTTTACACACTTTTATTCCACATTGCTTTCTAAATAAAGCATTAATGTTGAATTTCATCCAAAGTGCCAGCCCAACTCTAAAATAAAATTTGGGACTCATTACAATCAAATCACTAGCTGAACAGGGAAACCGAGGTTTTTAGCAGTGCTTAGTAGTAACTTTTCATATCTGTGAAATATTTGCAAGTTTTGATCCTTTTTCACCACAGACTGATATCAGTGAGGTGATTCACACTATCTTGATGGGTAGGCTTGAGGACCTCATGATGTAGCAATGCCTATCAAGGAAAATAAGTTTTCTCAACCACTTTTGTACCATGATTGGGGTTGGTGTAAAGACACAATAAAGAAATCTAAAAACATGCCAGACATTGTGTTTACCAGACATCATCCCACCTCTAACATGAGCTCTCACAGGAGCAGTCCTTCAACACCTAACCTAAGACTTTCCCTTGTGGTCACAAGTTCATCACAGTTTCAACTCAGAACTAGCACGCAGTCTTATGGGGCCGTAGTTGACCCATTCCTTCCAACCCTACCCTAAGGCCTGATGCCCTCCATCGATCAAAGGTCCTGTCCCATTTGCTGAGTCAGAAAGAAGGCCCTCAGCCAGTTTAAAACCAAGCTATTTATACAATGTCAGTTGGTCCCTGGAGAATCCAGTCAGAACTAGTACATAGGTATCTCTTTGGCATGAGGGGGGCTCAAAGGGCTGATAACAGAGAAAGTATATTAGCACATCTCTCCTACAAGAGAAGGTATCTCTAATTCCACAACAACACATATACTAGTACATTTTTAACACAATGGGCCCCTAAGGTATTAACCCTAATTTAATAGGATTTAACCTAATACAATAAAGTTTCTTCAGGATATTGTCAGTCTGTTACAGGTTCTTTTACTCAAGTTCATACATCATCAGCATATATGAGAAGTTGGGATCATTTTCTCCAGTGTTCAACAAGCCAAGTTGAGAAGGGACATACCTTACACAAAACACACTTCTGAGTGATAGTTTTTAGCTATGAACGTTCCAAGTAACAACTAGGATTACTATAACTAGAAAAAGTTAGAGGAAAAATATTTCTATTTTTCTCTACTTGATTCATTATCACAGCATGTACAGTCACGGTTTCATGGCCTCCACTGCATACTCAGTTTTCCCTTTGGTTTGTGTGGCTCTTTCATACAGCAACAGGGCAGAGAAAAAATTAAAATATAGGAAAATGTGATTGCAAATCCTCCAAAATTTGCAGGGGGATTCAGGGACCAGAAGGTATTTTCATCTCCTATTTTAAATTGTCTAGTTTCTAAGTTAACAATTTTCTTTTAATTTGCTTAGATGCATCTGCAGAGTCTTTCAGAGCTCTGGTTTACTAACCTAAACAGTTTCGTGTCATCAGAAAATTGAAATAACTCAATGTACAGATTCCAAAGCCAGGCGGAACCATTAGGTATATCTACATTGCAAAAAAAAAAAAAAAAGTGTCGGGGGGGGCACCAGGCAGTGAGTCTCAGAGCTCAGGGCAACTGACTTGGGCTCATGCTGCAGTGCAGTTGTAAACACTGTGATCATCTAGTCAAACTCCTCTGTAATACACACCATAGAGCTTCCCCGAAATAATTCCTAGAGCATATCTTTTAGAAAAACATTCAATCTTGACTTTAAAATTGTCAGTGATGGAGAATCCATCACAACCCATAGTAAATTGTTCCAATGGTTAATTATTCTCACTGTTTAAAATGTGCACCTTATTTCCAGTCTGAATTTGTCTAGCTTCAACTTCTAGCTATTGGATCTGTTATAACTTTCTCTGCTACACTGAAGAGGCTACTATTACATATCTGCTCCCCATTTAAATATGTACAGACTGTAATCGAGTCACCCTTTAACCTTTTCTTTGTTAAGCTAAACGGATTGACCTGCTTGAGTCTATATAAGGCCTGTTGTATAATCCTTTAATCATTTTTGTGGCTCTTTTCCCAACCCAATTTATCAACATCCTTCTTGAATTGTGGGCACCAGACCTTGAATTGTGGGCACAGTATTCCAATAGTGGTTACATCTATGCCAAATACAGAGGTGAAACAACCTCTTTAATCTTGCTGCAGATTCCCCTGTTTATGCATACAGAGATTGCTTTAGCTATTTTGGCCAAAATGTTGCACTGGCAGATCATGTTCACCTGATTATCCACCATGACTCCAAAATCTTTTTCAGAGTCACTGCTTCCCAGGATAGAGTCTGCCATTCTTTTAAGTATGGCCTACATTCTTTGTTGCTAGATACATAAATTTACATTTAACCATACTAAAATACATACTGTCTGCTAATGTCTAGCTTACCAGGCAATCCAGGCTCCTCTGAATCAGTGGCCTGTCCTCTTATTTACCACCCCCTTCATTTTCCTGTCATCTACATACTTTATCAGTGATGATTTTATGTTTCCTTCCAGGTCATTAATAAAAAATGTTAAACAACATAGGGTCAAAAACCAATCACTGCAGAAGCCCACTATAAGCACACCTGTTCGATGATGACTCCTCTTTTACAACTACATTTTGAGACCTATCAGTTAGCCACTTTTAATCCATTTAATATGTACTCTGTTAATTTTAAATCTTTCTAGGTTTTTTATCAAAATGTCATGTGTACCAACTCAAAGACCTTGTAGAAGTTTAACACTATAGTACATTTATCAACCAAACTTGTAATCTCAGCTAACTTAATATATATATTTTTAACAGTATCTATTTTTCATAAACCCATGCTTGACAGATGTGGCAATTTTCTGCAATATCCTGGATTAATTTTATTAAATTAAGTATCAGCGGGTAGCCATGTTAGTCTGTATCCACAAAGTGGGTTTTTTACCCATGAAAGCTTATGCCCAAATAAATCTGTTAGTCTTTAAGGTGCCACCGGACTCCTTGTTTTTTTATTAAATTAAGTGTATGTATCTTAGGAGTTCATTGCATTAAAAATGCATATGTTTATACATTATTGAGAGATTGTGTGTAATGTCCCTAGAAGGGAGACCTGACTAAAGTAAACCCTGGGAAGTGTTATGAGCGTCTAAGGACTATTTGAAATAATGTGAACTTTTAAAGTAGGTTTCCTAGGAAATCTCTAGGGCAGGGTATATCCCAGTGTAGCTCCTCCATTTATGCAAAAACCCAGCCTTTTTTGAAGCTATAGCCTGAGAAGAAACCCGTTGTCTCTGAATTACCTATTCCCAGATCAAAGACTCTGGCTATATAAAGGAGGGACCAAAACTTTTCATGAGTGTGCTTGTTCTGAACCAAGGAGGTTATGAATTGGTAACCACAGAACAAACCCTTGCTAGGGTCTGAAGGACTGTTCACCTGCCAGAGCACTTCTTAGAGTTGGGATGATCTCTGGTAAGCTTATTAGCATGCATGTAGGTTCTTTTATTTTTTAATATGTTTTCTCTGTAATGCTTTTACCTTAAGAATAAATGTGCTTGCTTAGAAGGAGCAGTGTGGTAACTTAACTGTGGGCAATTACGTGGTTGATAGCTTCTGAGAATGCAAAGCAGAACCGCTTAGGCAATACGTCTTGCTTGGGAATTCATATGGAAAGAGTGCTGTCATACGACATGACTACATAATCTGTTTTTTCCACAACACAGAACAGAAATATTTACTGAACACATCTGCCTTTTCTGTGTTATTATTCCTATTATCATTTTTAAACACCTTATTGTTCTTAACACTTCTGGCTACAGATTTTTTCTTGTGTTCTTTTGCTTCCCTTATCAATTTTCTAACTTCTGATTTATAGTCATTACTATCAACTTTGCCTTTCTTCCATTTGTTGTATATTTTTATAGCTGCCTCCACTTCCCCACTAACCCAGGTCTTTTTTTAACCCATGTGGCCTACTTTCTCTATTGTAGTTTCTGGGCATCTAGTAAAGTGGTCAAACAATTCTCAATTATCACTTTTTTCTTATTAAATTCTTTTTCACAGTTGATCTGGCTCATCATAGTTTTCAGCTTTGTGAAACTAGCCCGTTTAAACATCAAGTATATATATATATATCATCCCTCTCGGCTTTAGTTTGTTGGCACACTATAAATGTGATCAAGTCATGATCACCAGTGCCAAAGTTACCATTAATTTTCAGTTCTGTGATCAATTCTTCTTTATGTGTTAGAACAATACCTAATATGGAATTCCCCATGTTGATGCAACACTTTTTGAGTTAGGAAATTGTTATCTGTTACATTTAGAAATGCCAATTAATATTCACTTTTTGCCCAGGATAGGTTTCTCACATGTATATATTTATTACAATTCCAAATAAACAAAGATCAACAGTGGCTCCTTTATTGAAATCTGTCACCATCTGAATGACTCACTACCCCAAAGGAACAATTGCTGCTCTCACTCTAAGTTATATATTACATTATCTCATCAGCATATCTGCTATTTCAGTTAATTTCCTCCAAAACTATTGAATGAAGAGTTTCAGCCATTTTATATCCTATATCTTTTAAACATATTTTTAAAAAACCAGCCAAGTAATCATTAAAAAATTCAGAATCCAAGCAGGTAAAAAATGATAATGAAGACTTCTTGAAGTTGATTCCTCATCTACACAAGTAATAGTAGGTAAAAAGAGACTTGTAGCCTACATACTACATGCCTCCACTTCAAACTCTGAGTGAGGTTCTTTGCAAGAACAATTAAAACCTAACTCTGAGTAAAAAATTCCAGTTCCTGTTTGACATGTTGGCTATTTCTGCTGTGAATCAACATGTTCCCAAAAGGGAAATGACAAATTTTCACAGTAGCTACCCACCAAAAACTAATACATGGAAATACTTTGAAGTAGCATGACACCAAAATATGATTTTCAGTAGACAGACTATCAGTGTTTATCATGTGCCCTTCAGAGCAACTTCACTCAGGTACTGAAAATTATTTCATATTCTAATTATTAATGATTCTGTACCTTCTCCAATTTAACACAGCATGGAATTTCCTTGAGGTATGGAAAAAAACTAAGGCAACGATAAAAAAAAATTTTAGAACCTACATTATTTTAAGCCTACTTTTAAAAATATATGTTGCCCAACTTCAACTTAAGGGTTTAGATATTTTTCCTAGTAAGAAATTACTCATTCAAAGAAAGTACTCACTTGGTAATGGGTACTAACCAAATCTATTTTAAAATAAATCTCATCTTTGCTTCGAGGTTACTAGTTAACCAGTATTCTTATAGGTTTCAGAGTAGCAGCCATATTAGTCTGTATCCGCAAAAAGAAAAGGAGTACTTGTGGCACCTTAGAGACTAACAAATTTATTTGAGCATAAGCTTTCGTGAGCTACATCCGATGAAGTGAGCTGTAGCTCACAAAACCTTATGCTCAAATAAATTTATTAGTCTCTAAGGTACCACAAGTACTCCTTTTCTTTTTGCAGTATTCTTATGTTACAAATGCTACTTAATATCCTCAAAGCCCCTCACCCCACAGCTTCAGGGGTGGGGAGACTTTGTCCAGGGCAACAAGGGAAGAGAACTCTTGGGCCCCTATAAGGATTGCCCTCCTTTCCCCCCATCACCACTTTTTCTCTTTTCCCTCCTTGTGGGCTTGAGGAAGGGAGTGGGAATGGCTCTGTGGATGATTGGCTGAACAGAAGAGCACAGTGGAAGCCTACTGGCTCCCACACACTGAACGGGAGGGCTAATACACATTCCCTCTGCCTGGGGCACCATTTGGCACCTTATAGGGCCTTGGGAAGGAACGGTTTCCTCGAAGATTTTTTGTCTTCACCTCAGCAGCCCAGGAACCCAGTGAGTAGATTAGGATAGGTTGTGAAATTCATATTGTCCCAACTTGACAGGTGCCCAGTGTATGTAACTGATCAATAGAGGCTCTGGCTTCCTAATAAATTGGAAGCAGATTAGGAGACAGCAACTCCTGAAAAGGTGAGCATGGGGCTCCTAATGTTTGGTACACCAGAGAGATAACCTCTTCTTCCAAATACTCTCAACCCTTGTATGGGTGGTGGGGAGCAAAGGTGCTGGGACCAGTTTAAAGGTATGGAGTGGTGGTGTGCTGTCAGCACCCTTCCCTAGGTGGTACAAATTGCAGAAGGAAGATCAGCACTGGATAACTTATTTCCTAAATATTTCTTCTCTTTCTTACTGTGGTGTCTGGGCGAAAACATTAACAGAATTCTTTTTAGTGTGTTCCTCAGAAGCATACAAGTTAAAATGGCAGATCAACTGCACACACAGAGATGAAGAGAAGAAGGTGGAAATGTAAAAGACTTCCTAAAAAGGACTCAGAGCAATTTTTGTCTGTACACACACTAGGCTATGTAAATTATTCTACTACATCACACTGAGTGAGCTTCAATTTTTATCTATTTCTTCCAGGTTGGGCACATGTGTGACAGACTCCTTAGTGTAAGATACAATTGGCATACACTGAGCAAGAAATCTATAGGATCAACTGGTGACAATACCACAAAGAGCAGCTGTTGACCTACCCTGAGATGCCTCAAAAAAAATCATGGTTTCCCACCATTCTGCAGCTCTGGCATAGAATCTTCTATGGAGACCCAAGACAGAAGACGTGGTTCATAGTCACTGGTTTGAAGCTTCTCTGTTATTCTCAATCATTTCCTATCATTTCAATATTTTAATTGTACTTCTAGTTCTTATTGATAATTGTACACATTCCCCGTATTTGTGTACAGACATTTTAGCATATTTGTAATCTTTTGTTTCAGGCCAATTCCATTATCTGCCTTACTTATACGCTGGAAGTTCACACTGCAGTATTTAAGCAAGTTGAAAGGTTTCTTTTCCCTCCCCTTTAATAGCCATTTTGAAGTCTGACGGCACTCTATTTGCTGGCCTCCACTCAAACAGATAGAGTGGCAACTGTCAAACAGGTTTCCATCAATGAAGTCATTCCAGTGTCCCATGATTCCACACATCTATCCTTCCTTCATTTGCATTTAATACAGGAAAGATCTCTGAGGAGATTACTTGTGGCAACCTTATCGTCTTTTGTCTTCCCAAGTGATCAAGATGGGCTACAAGCTAATTCTGGTTCTTTTACTTGGATACAAACTTGTTCCTTTTGAGATTAACTTTATCTTTGTTTCTTGCATTAAAATGATACACTTAAGTTTGTAATATCAATAAGTGTTGCTATGGGAATTAATATAAATCAAATTTATCATTATGACTTCACTACAGCATCCAGCAGAAAAATAAGATCAACTGTACATGAGCAAACCCTTATTTAAAAAAAAAATCTCTTCAGTAATTAGCAAATGTCACAATAATTATTATGAAAGTCAAATGGATTTATATTTTAAATTGTATACTTTGCAAAGTTTCTTTAAATATGAGGAAAATCTCCTTTAGAGGTTTTTGATTTATTCTGACAAAGCTCCTGGTAAAAGCAAGAGGACTTGACATAAGTTGACAAATTAATATCCTCCTAATTTTAAATAGTTTTAGTGAAGAATATATCAAAACTAGATAGGAAAGCAAGCAGCACTAACTACTTGGTGATCTAAGAAAAACAAATTGAGAAGTCACCTATATATTAATTTCCCAGATGGTCTAATGACTGCTTTCTTCAGCACCCTCTCATTTTCATCAGCCTTTTCCTCATTTTCTCCTCTGTTCTAATCCCTGGGCACAACTCTGCCCATTTTACATCTCCTGAATATTACTAAAATAGGCCAACTAGCACAATACTTCATCACACCATAGTTATCCAGCATGGATTTTGTGAATATCGGATTAGAAATTAAATAACATGAGGAGTTAAATAGCATTAACTTCCACTGGGTAATTTTGGGATACTTCAGAAAAAAATGGCAACTGTGATTAATTAGGCATATCAGAAAGTTGGAACAATTTTCATTCCTAATGTTGATATACATAAGCATTAATCTATATAGGTGAGCTAGAAAGGGAAAATGTGGAGGGGGAAGATAAGTGATTACCAATGCCCAAGAACTACAATGAAAAATGAGGTGGAGAAAAATTTTAGGAAAGGATCTAAGGAATCAAAAACAGAGCAGAGATGGCAGGTTGGTAACCTTTACAAACTACAGGCCTGAAAGTCAATCGAGAATGGGAAGTTCTTGTACCACTTCTGATGGTATTTGAAACCACAGTAATCCATAGTTATTGGAATGTTTAGTTACGAGTTAAATAACAAAATTAAGTCAAGCGTGCACCAAATTGCTTCATAAATTACACAGAAGACAACTATGATTCCCCCCAAAAATAGACACACCAAGTAGAGTAGCCATCTTGGAACTATAACATTCTAAAAAGAGGAAAACTATTAGAAAGTAAGCAGGAAACTTGGAACCAGGAGCTGGAAATTAGCTTAATTAGGGCCAACTAAAGAGGTACTCAAGCATTGGATAAAAGCATATGTAATATCAATTTTCAGAAAAAAAAGGAAGAACAGTTAAGATAGCATTTTCAAAGCTTACTAAGAATTTCCTTACTTTTGGGTGCTTAAGCACGCAGCCTTAAGGGAAAATAAAATGTGTCTGACCAAGTACACTTTTGTAAAATATAAATGATCAAGATTTAAAAATACAGGCACTCAAAAATAGGCTCCTAAATTCATATTTAGGTGCAAAAATAAATGGCCTTATTTTAATAAGTCATAAGTCATTGGAACAGTTGCTGGGTGCTCAGTACTCTTGAAAATCAGGCAGGCCACTTAATATTTTTTTGCTGGAGAACGCCAATTTGTCAGAATCTAAACTTTTCATGGAAATGTATCAGTTTGTACAAAACTTTTGTAAGAACATCTCTCAGGTCCAGGATAGAATCTCACATCCCAGGCAAGGGCCCTAGCCAGCAGACTGTGGGGTCAGTGTCTCTCTGGCCCAATGGATATTTAATTATTTATACAAAGTGATACAGTTACAACAGGAGAGATTGAGAGAAAGACTGACTGTCATAAACTGAGCCCCACCTTGTGCACCTTCATGCAGCAGGCCATGGCATAACAAGTGTCTCTGCCTCAGTTTCCCCTTTTTATGGACCACACAAAGTGACATAGGGCTTGTCTACACAAACATTTAGTTCACGGGATGCTGGGATGTGAGTCGACCCCCACACTGCTGCAGACTGTCTATGTGGACCCTGCTCACGTGCATTAACAGCTAGTTAACCTAGTCCTTAAATGGGACTAGATCAAAGCACTTTAAGAAACTGTTAATGCATGTCAGCAGGGTCCACATGGACGGTGAGTCTGTGGCAGGCTAGTGAGGGAGGGGTAGATTCAAACCTCAGTCTCCTGCCAACTAAATATTTGTTAAGACAAGCCTATAGCGTCTCAGTCACTGATACAAAGCCTGCATCTGGGCATATTTTATTCACATATAGCAGTGTTATAGTTAGTGATATGTGCAGAAGATTGAGAGACCCTGTAAACCAACTCTGTACAGTTGCAACATAGTTTTGTGTAGGCGGGGCTTAGCAGAATGTTGATCAGACTGAGGCTATAATAACTGAGGGAGGAGGATCCAGACTAAAGAATATCACAACAGAGAGCTTAGAAGAGCGAAAGAATTTATATACCTAGGATCAATGGTGCCCTCCTGCATGAGGAACAGCATTGTGATAAGGCTGCATGGTGAAAATGGTCAGAGATTACCCCAGTTCTCCGTGACAAAAAGATGCCCATCAAGTTAAACAGTAGAATTTAACTGTAATTGGACCCATCTTAATGGTCAGAACTGAGACTTGGCCAGCCACACGAAAGAGAATCAGTATGCTCTCCACCACGGGAATGAAGACATTGAGATGGTCAAATGGTTGAACAAGCCATGATAGGAAACAAAATGAGGTGGTAAAGGGCCTCTGGTGTATGATCACGAGGTTTGGAAGATGGCCATAAAAGATGCCAACCCTGAACAGGGAAGTGGCAAGAACAAAGATTACGATGATGACCACCAGTACACAGCCTTGTAATAAAATCATTTTCTAATATCCATAATAAACAAACATACAGTGAGTTTTTCCGATTCCCCTCTCCTGGGACACCACCACCAAGTCACACTCCCCAGGGTCAACATCAACACTGTGTTCTCAGTTCCTCTGGCCCCTAATCCAGGGCCCCACTCTCCAGGCCTCTCTGCCTGACTGTGACAATTCTTCCCACAGCCCTTCACTCATGACTTTGTCCCGAAGGTTTCCCCTTCTTTCAGTATCTACTCCTCCACATTTCCCTGCCTAAGAGTCCTACCCCTGCTCAAAGGATCCACCCTTGGGCCACAACCATCTTGCTTTGGGGCTCAGCTGCCCCTGACCAAGATGGATCTTTCCCTTTTCCTAGGGGCCACTACCAAAGCCTTCCACTCATCAGGGGTCCCCAGCTTTGGTCAGCTTTCACCAACAGCTTTCCTCCAAGCTCCTCAGCAGATCGTAGTTGCTGCTCTTCTTCCAAACTCAGCTCTCTGCCAAGCAACTCCTGCTTGAATTTAGGTATCTCGCATCCAAGGTAAGTGCCCTAATCGGTGGGCTATCCGTTATGCTGGGATGGATGTCTTTTTGCAAAATATTTTTGAAAGGTGTTAGTTTGGGTCTGATGTGGAATGAAAACAAATGACAAAACCTTTTTTTGCAAAATATAATTCTTGTTTTCCAGCCAACCTAATCTTTAGGTATCCCATATTTTAGACTCTTGACCATTTTTTCCTAGTCTCCTTATTTATGAAGATCCCCATTGAACAGACCTACATATTTTACTTGCAAATATTGTCTCTCTCTTTACAGTTCTTTAGAAACCTTTCTGGAGAAAGTATTATCTGTCTTTGGCAAAAAAAAAAAATTGGTTGCTTTTCTGTTCCTGTGGGAGTAAAAAGTACCAGTTTTTTCTTAGAGACATGAAGTTCCTTTATTATACTCAAAGTCAGTCACTCTCTTTCACGACATTCCATAGGCCACCAAAGGATAATTCTAGTTGAGTTTAAAACTAAAGATGACTAGATAGAGGAAGGGGCTGTGGGGAATATTGTGTTTCAATAGGCCTCAGCATTTCAGTGAACATCACTGAAGACAAACTCCTGGCTAATGTCCTTTTATCTGAGGTTCTGATTTATCAAGATCATAGATCAAAGGGAATAGTTGTTGTATCCACTTTGAGAATGCCTTGGAACACTCAACTTTTCAAAACCAAGCACAAAGAAGTTACTTGAAAATGCTCCAGTTTAGTATGGACAGTAGTATACAGAAAGACATCTTCCAGTCTAGCAAAAAGAAAGCAAGGTGCTCTTTTGTACTCTTCTATATTTCGCTTATATATATCAGATATGACATGAATGCAAACTATGTTAGATATCTGTTTCAGCCAAAACTGAGAAGGATTTTAATTTGAATTTCTTTTCATTGGCAGATGAAATTTTCAATTTGCATATTTAGAATATTCCTTAGATATTAATAATCTATCCAAGGATTTTGAAAGAACTCCTTAAAGTTGGTTTTGTCAAGAAGTGCGGTTAAGAGTGCTTTCCCAGAGGGAAATATTGGGAAAATGAAGACCAAGCAGCATAGATAATCAGCAGAGATGACTAGGATAAAAGAATAGATGGCATGTTAAATGAGGTCCCAGGAAAAGAATCAGATATCCTATAATTACTTAGAAGTTCATATGAGTACTTTCAGTTATTCCTCTGGTGACCAATAAATTAACCTGTAGACTGTTTTGATAAACCCTCAGATATTCTGAAGTTTTAAACAATTTGACTGTACCATGGTCCATTTCTGCCTTTCTCCATTGTTAGGATAGTTCAGCAAGATCATTCATGTATTTCACTGTAAACTCCTATTACCAAAGGACAAGGATCCATGGAAAATATTTACAGTATTATTAGAGAAAAACATATGATAAATCCCAATCAATCGCTTTAAAATATGTACTCCCTATATCCTGTCAATTTTCCTAAGTGTCTTTATTTTTAGGAGCCTAGGTTAGTGGTTAAAGCAAAGGACTTGGAGACCTGGGTTCTGTTCTCAGCTCTGCCACTGTCTGGTCATGTAACCTTGAGCAAGTTATTTAACCTCGGTGCATTAGTTTTTCTATCTGTACTATGAAACTAACGCTAAACACCTCCCATGGTGTTGTAAACTTTAATTTCATTCTGGCACTAGAACCTTTGGGGTTTCTGAAGAATTTGATGTAGTTTTCACATCAAGGAAGAATTTGATTTTTAGTGACAAACAAAATTCCAATTTCATCACCAAAACATGTGACATATCTGCCTTGCTCCTGCCTGACTTGACCTAGTAATATAGCCTCTGTGTCAGGCTCTGAATTCTCAACTACAGCTGTGTTTCTTACCTCCAATTTAATCACATCTGCTCTTGGAACCTCACTATGTTATACACACTGTTTACAGACTCCGGGAATCCACACGTCAATACATATTTACAACAGAAAAACACATTTCTCAGAATATGCCTTCAAATATACTAAAAATATACAAATACTCAAATTTTTGACCTTGACGTTTTAGGGGGGGGTTGTGCAATAAAAATTATGCCTGTTGCTGTTAGTCTGGGACTCTCATACAACTGTTTAGGACCATACTTGAAACACTACCTTCCTCTCCAGTTCTTCAATTACAGCTCATAGTGATCTGACTAAAAGCAATTCAGTACTGCTCCAGAGTGAGGAACTTTATCTGCTCAGTCACTACTACTCGCCCATATCCCAAACAAAAATACAAACTGACTCTTAACTCCCATTCCTTGGAAAGTTAAGTAAATTGAATTGCCTTCAGCAGCTCCACAACCACATCATACTAAGTGGTGCTGTAGAAGTGCTTAGTATCATTATTACATTTTACTGAAAAGGAATTATCACAACTAATACCAGGCACAATGCAAGGATGCAATGCAACTCATCACCCAAAAATAGAGACACATTCCTTTTTGGGAAAGTTGGCAAGGGCACTCGTGCGCAACCAGTGGGGGTTCCATATTGGGGAACTAGCAGTAGCCAAATGGATGCTGATCTCTATAGTGAGGTAAAGGTTACAAATCAGGGAGTTGTAAGCATGAGGTGCTGAATCTCTCTCAGGCTTGGAATATAGGGGTGGGAGCCATAGAGAAGAATGCATCGGGGGTCAGATGGAATGGATAGTGCCATTAATGCTGGCAGTTAGTCTCCTTCAGGTGGAGAAGGACAGGCTCATACAATGGCATCTTCCCTACTGGGGTGCATCTTCTCAAAGCCACTAAAGGGAAAATATTGGTAGAATATATAGAAAAATTCTCAAAATTGCAGAGGGAGGCTCTGATGGAAGGTAGGGCAAAGAGAAAAGAGATGGACACTGCGAATTCCAAGGGTCCTAGGATTACTTGGACCTGGGAAAACTGGCAAGCTGATTTTTTGACAGATGCATGTGTGCTGTCTGCCAAATACCCAGAGAGAAGTTCAGCCTTGCTCCAGTGCAAGGACATAATTTGGCAGGCATAGAATACATTTGGTGCATGGCATGGACCTATTATGATAAGGAATTTAGATTACAGGTGGCAGCATGTCCAGGAATGAGGTGGCATCAGGCAAATAATGACCTCTGGTGAGTGGCAGAGGACCTCCAGATTGGGTATTGCCATGCTTACAGAAGGATAGCAGTGTATTGGTTCTGTGGCAACTTGACCAGAGGCCCAATGCTCGCAGTAAGGTATGCTTGGCCTTCAATGGAGAGAGACATTTCTGAAACTTCTACAAATATAAATATGCACTTGAGAAGTGCATTGGCATCCACAGGGCACACAATTATCTTGCCCCATCAGGGAAGGTCCCAATCCAGTGTGAAAAAAGGTTATTCACGGTGCTCCCCCATCATTAGACAGTGGACCAACTAGCAGGGGCATGGGACAGATTTATCCCTCGCTAAATTCAAGATGCTTCAGATACTCCTTTGGGGTTACCCTAATCAGACAGAGGGGGCATATTTAGGGGAAGTGTTTATATTAGGATTCAGGCTACCATATGAAGGAATAAGAATTCTCATTAAGTCTCTTAATAAAAGTCTATTGAAGGTTTGAGTCGCACAGCAAGGAGACAAATTGCACAACAAATAAATCATTAACAAAATTACAGGACCATTCACATGCTTGACTATGTCTGACCTGTGAGACTCTCTTTTGGGGTTGGTCCCCCAAAAGACACGTAGGGAATATTGTTCAATCCACCAACTGTTTACGATAGAGAAGCTCAGCAAGTGATGTGACAGGCCCAGAACTTTGTTCGGTACACTACTCTCCCTTTGACACTGCTGTGAACATTGTGAGGGCTTGTGGCTCCAGAGCAACGTTAGTGAAATGACTCTAAGTAGGAATTTTGGCTGCTACCACTATATCCTCTGGGATTTTTTCCTTCTTAAAGTCAATTTCATTTTGACAAGGCCATGCCAATGGGACACTCAATGTCATGCTCAGCATTTAAAAAGTTCAGCATGGTGATGGACTGGGCTTTGGTACAGGAGTCAGGCTTGCAATAGGTGGTACACATTACCTTGACCTGGGATTACTCCCGACAGAAGAAAAACAGAGGGTCCTACACTAAGCTGACCTGTTTAGGAATAGAGTTAGATACAGAGAGTGGTATCTCCAGACTCCATGTGAATAAACTTGGTTATCTTAATTTTGCACACTGAGTCATGGCAAAATTAAGATGAACAATAATAGCCTGCAGTTTGTGCAAAGTAACCTTCTTGGTTATGCTGGCCCTCTCGATCAATCACATAAGTTCTGCATGCTTAGAGATAACAAGGCTGAATCATTTTATAAGAGTGACCAAAGAAATACAGGAGGATTCCTGGGCATGGCATCGTTTTCTAACTCACTTTAATGGAGCTTATTTTTGGAAACAGGATTCATTGCTAAAGGCAGTCCTCAAAGTTCAGTCAGATGCAACAGGGGGCACTGGATTTCAGGATTTCCACCATCACAGGTGGTGTGCTCAGGGATATGGTCCACTGACTGGATACCAAGTGGGATAGTTAATGAAATCACATTCTTGGATTTTTTCCCCCTATTTTCATACCAGTGACAATTTGGGGGATGGAGTTTATGAACTGAAAAAAAGAGTGAGATCTAGAGTGACAACCTGGCAATGATACATATTAATAGCCAGCCCTGCAAATCACTCAGGGTTATGAGGTTGGTTAGGACATTTTCATTGCAGTGTTTTAATTTATATATCTATTTTGTTGCTAAAAGTGTCCCTGGGATTAATAACGACATAGTGGATGCTTTGTCTCTATTACAAGTGGAGAGATTTCAAAACTTGGCACCAGGTGCCAATAAGGAACCCAAACAAATACTGCAGGCTCTTTGGAACTTTGCCTCATGACTTCTCTTGGATTAGTGCAGTGATTAGTAGCACTATGAACATTTAGGGCTAATGCTGCGTGTTTTATAGAATTTACTTAAATTCAGGCTAGAGTGGGCCTGTGTAAGATTTAGCCAATTCCTGAAGACCACATCAGCGTGTCGTGTCACTGGTACACTACCGGTTGGCATCATCAGGCACCATATTTTGTAGCAAACTGTCATGTTATCCAGATCTTTGTGGTGGGTTTTTAATTAGGAGGCTATTAAATGAGTGGTCATATTCCACAAACCCCAGGGAAGATCCCCAATGATGCATCACTATTGAGATTCTTCGGAAACTGGAGGGAGTTCTTCACTGTGTACGTTGATGTGGTCAGGAGACATCTTTGTTCAAGGCAGTTTTCCCACTTGCATTTTTAGAGCATTCAAAGTCAGCGATTTGGTGCCTGGGTCAGCTATGGATACCTCAAACAGGGATTTGGAGTTTAGGGATTTATAGCTTGGGTGAGCAAACAGTTATCTTGACCCTGAGAATGCCAAAGACAAACCAGGGATGGCATGGTGAGTCCATACCCCACCACCAAAAGGTACAAATACAGTATTTTCCCCAAATTTTAGCTAGCTGCAGCCCATGATTATGGACATCTTCAGGCTGTTTTTTTTTTTTTAAGCTGATGATGGGAAGCTAATGGTGGTAAAGTCACTTGTTTTACAAGATGTATGTAGTCTCAAACCATAGGATGGTGAAGTCTTAGGAATAATTCCTGAATCCAAAAGTATAGTCCAAAGTTGTACGTGTAGATGCAAATGTGTGTACACACACGTCACACTTCAATTTTTTCAACAAGACAAGTAACAAGAAATCGCCCTAAAAACCCCTAAAATCTTTCAAACTGAAAGAAGTTTTGCACACACAATATCCCAACACAAGCACAGAATAGATTCCCAGATTTTGAAGCTGGAAGGGACCATTACAATCATAGTTTGCCCTCCTGTTTAATGTCAACCTTAGAGTTTCATCCCATAAATCCTACCCCTACTTGATACGCCCTTATTTATACACCTAATAACCACATTACCCCTTTCAACTACAGAAGCGTTACATAAACTTTTCAGGTCAATGGCCTCTTATACAAAGTCAATAATTTTCATTATCCTTTTCTATTTACTGTAAAAGTAAAAATGTATCCAGGATAACAATGATAAATCTGTGTGTTATTCGTGCATGTTTTTTGAAAGACTAACAAAGAATAAGGACGTGTGGGGAGTAAGGGAGCAAGATTTTAATTGCTTTAGATTGTAAAAAAATGTCCAGTGCCACGGACGCCCCCCTGCTTGCCTTGTGTGACCCCCAAAGGGCTGTGTAACCCACCAGATGAGAAACAAGCAGCTAGAGAATTGTAATGGGAGCTCATATTCAGCTAGCTATTTATAATGACTTCTAAATCCATTTCAGAGTCATTGCTTTACAGGATACAGTCCCCCAACCTGTAAATATGGTCTACATGCAACGTTTTCAAAAGTTCCTAAGTGATTTAGAAGTCAAAGCCCCATTGAAAAAGTAAATTTTAGCATGTCTGAAAATTTTACAGTATAAAAAGCAGGAATGTGCTAATAAAGTTTTCAGATGACACAAAGCTGGGAGGTATTGCCAATGCAGAGAAGGACCGGAATATCATACAGGAAGATGTGGATGACCTTGTAAACTGGAGTAATAGTAATAGGATGAAATTTAATAGTAAAAAGTGCAAGGTCATGCATTTAGGGATTAATAACAAGAATTTCAATTATAAACTGGGGACACCTTACTTGGAAGTAACAGAGGAGGAGAAGGACCTCGGAATATTGGTTGATCACAGGATGACTATGAGCCGCCAACGTGATATGGCTGTGAAAAAAGCTAATGCAGTCTTGGGATGCATCAGGAATGGTATTTCAAGTAGAGATAAGGAGGTGTTAGTACCGTTATACAAGGCACTGGTGAGACCTCATCTGGAATATTGTGTGCAGTTCTGGTCTCCCACGTTTAAGAAGGATGAATTCAAACTGGAACAGATACAGAGAAGGGCTACTAGGATGATCCGAGGAATGGAAAACCTGTCTTATGAAAGGAGACTCAAGGAACTTGGCTTGTTTAGCCTAACTAAAAGAAGGCTGAGAGGAGATATGATTGCTCTCTATAAATATATCAGAGGGATAAATACCACGGAAGGAGAAGAATTATTTAAGCTCAGTACCAATGTGGACACAAGAACAAATGGATATAAACTGGCCATCGGGAAGTTTAGACTTGAAATTAGACGAAGGTTTCTAACCATCAGAGAAGTGAAGTTCTGGAACAGCCTTCCAAGGGAAGCAGTGGGGGCAAAAGACATATCTGGCTTCAAGACAAAGCTTGATAAGTTTATGGAGGAGATGATATGATGGGATAGCCTAATTTTAGCAATTAATTGATCTTCAACTACTAGCGGTAGATATGCCCAATGGCCTGTGATAGGATGTTAGATGGGGTAGGATCTGAGTTACTACAGAGAATTCTTTCCTGGGTGTCTGACTGGTGAATCTTGCCCACATGCTCAGGATTTAGCTGACCGCCATATCTGGGGTTGGGAAGGAATTTTC